>NC_050485.2:22579947-22827447 GCF_012460135.2 Molothrus ater
ACAGGAGCAAGACTTTGTGCCCAACCCCTTGGGAAATGCCTAGTACATATGTGTCATGTAGAGGCCACTGGGGCAGAAATCCCACCGGTCCCCTGCTCTGTGAGGGAATGAGCCTGATGTCTGTCTGTCCCCTCCCAGCCCACAAATCCCTGCCCAGGAGCTTTGGAGGGGGCAGAGGGCCCTCATGTGGCCAACTGCAGCCAGGTGGGCCACGGATGGATAAGGACCACTTCTCCTGGGTGTAGGTATGGGATTGAAAGGGGCAGGAGGTGAAGGAGCACAAGGAGCTTGTCCAGAGCAGCTGGAGGGTGACCTTCCTGGATGTTGCTTCTCCCTTATCCTGATGCAAGGGGAGAAACATGAGGGGCTGGGCTGTGCCACTGTGAGTCAGCCCTGCCCTGGGCAGAGGGGACAGAGCTGCCCCACACATGCTCCTCTCTACCTCTAATCCCTCACCACTCCCTTATCACCGCCCACCTCCTGCCTCTTCTAAACCACAGCATGCCCCACTAGGCAAGAAGGTACAAGGGATGGGGTCCTGGGGAGTTTGGGAAGAGGTGGGTGCTGAGTCCCCAGGATCAGTGCAGGCAGGGAGAGCAAACATGGTTTTAGGCATCTCTAACGAGGTCTTGCCTGGTTTCTGCTTCCCAGGAAGGGGCTTCAGCTATTCCCCCCTGCCCAGCACACCCCCTCCTGCTCTCCCTGGCTGTGAGTCTGATCATCCTGAAAATTAAAAATAAAACAAAAGGCAGCAGCACTTAGATAATGAGTGGAAAGTTGTGGAGCTGGGACAGGCCCTCAGGTTCTGCCACAGACCCCCTTGCTCCCACTCTGCCATCCCTTTACCCTGAAGGTGAGTCTGGATTGGGGTCTCAGGCAATTCCTGTCCCCCCAACAAGCATCTCTCTGCCTCCCTCATTGAAAAGGAAGAAAAGCTCTGGACAAAGAAAAAGCTCTTTTTCTTTGGGTGTTAGGCAGCCCTTCCCACCCTGCTCCCTACCCTGTGGGAAGGACACCCATCCTTAGTTTCCTGCTCATCCTGGAAGGGAGCTGGGGGAAGGGTGTACAGGGAGGGTAGTTTGGCCTCCAACTCTGGCACTTTGTGTTCATGAGTAAATATTTGCTAATGGCAGCATGGCTGGGCGAATGTAGGGGAGCTGCTGCTCCCCCCGTCGGAGCAGGCAGGGAAATGAATATGAATTTAT
Source organism: Molothrus ater (assembly GCF_012460135.2). Lineage (NCBI taxonomy): Eukaryota > Metazoa > Chordata > Aves > Passeriformes > Icteridae > Molothrus > Molothrus ater. The sequence continues at coordinate 22,581,153 of NC_050485.2, forward strand.
CATGATTAGGTGAACTCAGCAGGGAGAGCGGGAGAGAGAGGGCTAGGCAGGGAGGGGGCGGGCGAAGATGGATCTGTGCAATAAAATTAAATAAGGACACCAAATAGAGTCACTTCTCACGCGCTCGCCCGCCCTCCCGCGTGCAGGGCCTCTCCTGCCTCCCGCGCTGCTCTGGCTTTGCTGATTTCTCTCTTTCCTCGAATTTATGAGGCCAATTATGAAGATGAGGTTGGAAGTTCTCAGAAGTTCACTAAATGCAAAGTGTGGTCCCTGCTGTTCCCATCAAATTAATTAACCAAGCGCTATTGATGGCCGGGGTGACGTCGGCGCGGTGCGGAGTGTCAGGGAAGGGCTGCTGGGGAAGCCTGGCTGGAGAAGGCCTGGAGGGCAGAGCACCCTGCAGGGCATCCTCAGGGCAAGTGGGTGCAGAGTGAGCCCTGCCTGGGCAGCCAGTGGGCAGCAGGAGCAAGGAATGCAGCAGGGCATGCATCAGGTCCTGTTGTGATGGTTTGTATTGCAGTCCCTGTTTCCAGCAGTTTCCTCTGTCTGGAATAAGATCCAGCTGGGTGATGGCAGAGCTGCCCTGATGGGAACATGGCATGGGTACGTGGCAGGATGCTGGGCCATGTTCTGTAGAGGATGCCATGGTAGTGTCTTGTGCATGAGCCTGTGTCTCAAAGCCAGGAATCAGTGCTCCCTTGGAATCATCCCCCCCATCTGGTGAAGGGACTGTGACCCCAATCCCATGGGAGTGGTCTGCACGGGGGCTCCATGCTTGGTAGACAAATGGCTTTCCCCATGGCGCAGCAGAGATGGTGCAGCTGGGACAGGCCTGCTGCCACCTTCCCTTGCTCCCTGCAGCCTGGGCTAAAGGAAACAGCCTGCCTTGTAGGATCTCAGAATGTCCTGATGCTACACAGCCCCTTGGCCATCCCTAACCTCTGTTTGAAGCCACACAACTCTGTGCAGGGCCCAGGGTAGCAGAGAGTGCCTTTGCCATGGGGGCAGCAGCCACGTGCCTAGATCACACTGGCTCTCATGTGCCTGGCTGTGTCGGTGTCATGTCACTCCCTTCCAGGGAATGTGTTTTTGGGGGACTGTCTCCAACACAACCCCCGTGCCTGCCCAGTCCCATGGTTCAGTCACTGCAGGGCAGGTGCTGCAGGGCTGCTGCAGCATGGGGGCTGTGAGTCCCCAGTGGGCCCAGGTGCAGGTCAGACATGGCACAGGGCTCCTCCTTTGCCTGCCTGGGGGAAGCTCACTCAGAGCAGTTTGTGTTTGCTCAGGTTGAATCTCAGCACTGGCTGTGCTACAGCAAATGCTTGAGGCTGTAAAAGGATTCCCCCATGCTGAGGCCCTGGCTGAAACCCAGGATGTCTCTGCACGCCACATGGGACCTCTGTGCCTCAGTTTCTCACCCTGCATTTCCCAAGGCTGTTTTTCCTTTGGGCAGGGTCTCTTTTTCTCTGGGTGCAAATAACATCCCAGTTCCTCAGCATCCTTGGTAGCATTTAGTGGCTGTGAGTTGTGGCCAAGTAAAAGGTCAGTCCTCACCCCCAAACCAGCCTTTTTTCACACCAAATATGTGTGCCATAAGGCTCTGTGCTTGCACCACACTGGCATAGGGACCTTCCTCTGTATTGCTGTAGACTCCTGACTTAAATCCCTTTGCAGTTGCTGGCCAAGCAAATGAGCTTGTCCAAGGGGTGAAAGAAGCAGTCTGTGTCCTTAGACCAGGGGTCTCACAGAGGCAGAAGAACACAGAGGGTCAGATCCAAGCATCCCTGGACATGTCCAGCTCCTGGCATGGCTCTGGCTGCATGTCTCTGCCATCCCAGCTCCTGCTTCTCTTTGCTGGCTTCACTCCTGTCCCAGTGATCAATGGGCTCTGGTTGGGCTGGAAAACAGCACAAACAGAGGCATTTACAACCCCTGTCTCTCCAACAGGGCCATAACTCAGGCTCCCCGTCACTGTGGGGAATGGGAGGCAGGAGCTCCTGCTTTGGTGGCAGCAGCAGCAGCACCGACATTTTTCCTCTCGTGGTAAATGTGTTACTTGGGGATAATTTACCTGCTTATGTCAAGTTTTGAAAAGAAACAGACTGGCTGCTGAGCAGCTCCTGACACTTGCAGTGTGCATGGCATGAACACACATGTCTACACAGAGAAAAGGAATCACCTAAGCTGGAAGGACCCGTTTGCAAATGCCTGCACTTTGGAGCTGCAGTCTCGGCGTGGAGTCAGTCCAGTAGTGAGGCTGAGATCTTGCCACAGTCCATCTCTCCAAGGGATCTCCAGGGTCTGCAGCCACCTACTGGTCCTGGCAAGCCCCACCGGGGCTGCGTGGGGCTGCTGTCCCACGTTTCCCGCAGCCTGCCGGGCGCATCCTCTGCCCGCACCTTTCTCCAGGTGAGCGGATCGGGGGCTTGTGGGAGATGCTGGTGCCCTGTCGCCCGTGGCTGGAGACCTTGCTGGGGACCTGGGGCAGCTGAGATGCGGATCCGGCCGGCTCCATCAGCCGCCGTCCCGGCCGGCAGCAGAGGGAGCTGGAGGACCGGGGATGGCAGCGCGGGCAGGCACAGGGAGCCCGGGCAGGGCTGGGCCGCTCAGGGAGCCCCAAAGCGGCAGAGAAACCCCTCTTCACCCAGATCCTCCCCTAGCAGGGCAGCGGGAGGTGCCCCAGCCTGCGGACTGTGCCCTCAGCCCCGTGGTGTCACCTCTCATCACATCAGCCCTGTGGGTGCCCAGCTCTGTGGTGGACACTTGCTGAGCTGGCCCTCAATCCCCTTTTTGGGTTTTTAGGGTCTCAGCCCCGGTGTTTCATTGCCTCTCTCTGTGGCACAGCCCCTTGTTCACCCTGAGGAGCTGCTGGTGGGACAGCAGGGTCCCCAGGGATCCTGGCTGGTTGTGATGGGGGTAAGGCCTCCATCCCTGGGAATCATCCCAGGGCCAGGGTGGGAGGGTCCTACAGCACTGGTGGGCACTTGTCACTGCTGTCCCCAAGTCTCCTTGCCCATAGGGAGCTGATTTATGTCTGGGCCAGCCTGGCTGACCTCCTGCTTGGGCTCAGGCATCATAACTAATGGCAGGTCAGTGGAGCTACAGCTGAAGTGAAGTGGCTGGTGTGGGTCAGGCAGGGGGGATGCAGAACAGGGGGTGCTGAGGATCCCAGTTCCAACAGCACAGCTGCCCAGAGCAGTGAACAGCAGGGGTGAAGCAGGTGTAGCTGCCAGTGTACCCCCCCACCCCATCCCCTGCTCCTGAACTCTTTCTCACCACACTCTCCTTCTGTTTTTACCACAGGATGCTCTGGTCAGTGGTATCGAGCCTGGAGAAGGGCTCCTTGCTGGGGGAAACTGAAGCACACATGGACTGCTGGTTTCATGAGCATCAACTGCAGAGCCAGGGAGGGCACCAGGTGTCTGAGCCCAGCTCCTGCCCTGGACTCAGGGTGAGGAGCCAGGAGGACCTGATGCAGGTACAGCAGAGGGCAGTGCCACTGCTGGTGGCCTGAAATGTCCCCTTTGGTCTGTGGCTCTCACTTTCTGCTTGATCCATGAGCCTTGGGGTGCAGAGACCTCCTGTGGGGGATGCTCCCTCCTGCTCCTTGTGAGAGGTTTAGCTCCAGGTCCCAGTCCCCCAGTGTGCACGGCCCCTGTGTCACTCAGCCCCACCTCAGCACACTCCCTGTGTGCTTTGGCAGCGAGCCCTGTTTGTGGATGACCAGCCCAGCATCCAGCCAGGCTATGGGAGCTGAGCTTTGGGGACTGCTACATCAGCTGCCATCCCCATCCCTGCCTGCACCAACAGCTGAGATGTGGCCTGAACATGGCTGTAAACCTGGATATTCATGCCCACCCAGCAGCTGTTCTACACCCTAGCATGGTGCCAGCCCGACCTGCCAGCCTGGGTGATCTAAGCTGGTTGAGGGGAGCCCTTGGGGGTGCAATAAAAGGCACCCAATGCCACTCCTGGCCACACATTGAGCTCCCCTCTGTCCAGCAGTAAGGGAGAACATTTTTGCTGCCACCCTGCTTTTGCTCTCTGCTTGGGAAGGGGGAGAGCAGCAAAACAAATCTGAGCAGGGCATTAGGACTTTCCCAGGGACAAGCTGTATCTGCCTGCCTGTGCTGGGATGGGCTCATTTTTGGTGAACAGCCAGCCAAGGGCTGGGGTGTGCAGGCTGCCAGCACCCTGGCTGAGCAGGCAGGACTCTGTGAGCCCCTCCTGGCCCTGCCTGGCCATCCCACAGGTGCAGAGGATGTATCACAGTCCTGCCAGGCTCCTGCTGCTGGTCACACACTGAAGGCTGTGCTGGTGTCCAGACTGAAGCTTGTGCTTCCTGCCTGCTAGCACACATTTCTAGGAGTGTTACTGGCTCTGCAACGCTGAGTGAGAGCTCCCATCCTTCTGAGCAACCCCTCCCCAACAGGTTTGTCAAATCCTCCACATGACCCCATTGTAGGCTGCTTTTGCAATGTTACAGGGGTGATTTATCTTTTTTAGGGTCCTTCCTAGGGCTAAGCTGGGTTCAGGCAGCAGCAGCTTGAGGCCGATGCTTCAGCATCACCCTTGAGCTCTGGCCAGGTCCAGTGCAGCATTCAAAGCTCTCCCAGCTGGGGAAGCAAGTCCCCTGGTTGAACCTGCTGCAAAAACAGGGACCTGGTGCATTCCCAGCTGGCTCTCAGCAAAGGTGATTTGTTCAAAATAATTTCCATGGCCTCTGCACTTACATTTGCTGCTGGATCCAGGAGAGCAGGGTTAATCTAGACTGCTAGGCAGCACCAGAGGCTGAGTTTCATCCAGAAGAAGCTGTTGGAAGACTTTGCTCAGCTCTCACTCCAAATAGGTCTAAAATTAGATCTGGGATACAAAAGTTGATGGCAACAGATAGGTGAGTCTGGCTTCAGATTAGCAGCTTTTACAACAGAGCTGGGATGCTCCCACTGACAGTGGTTGCCATTTGGGATCAGTTTTGCTCCAGCAATATTTCAAGTTTGTCAAAGCCTCTTTGAAGGCCTGGGCAGGTGAAAGGAGCATGGGGAGCTGTAATAAGTGTAAGCCTTAAAAAACTTCCTGAAATGACCAATAAATCCCCCAGGACATGACAGGAATCATTCAGGGATCTTTCCTGAACAAACCTAGCTCTCCATTGAAAAGGAAAAGCACTTTCAAAGGCATGTTCAGAGCAGCACAATGTGATTCCCAGCCTCTGTCCCAGCCTCCTCCTCCATCACCCAAGGACAGTGACATTCCCTGACAGGTCTCTGTGCCACTTGTTCCCCATACCTTTCTGTGTCCTACCTGGAATTATGAAGATGTATGGCACAAAGATAAATAAATGGAGAACCTGAGCCTGCAGAGTGCCTGGCATGAGGTAAATACATGCTGGATGTGGCCAGGACCTGCAGCAGGAGATGCTGCTCTGTGCTATCCTGTGGGGTGTAGGGTGTGTGGGGGGCTGCATCCCCTTGGCACCACCCTCATCAGGTCTGGTGGGGGCTGGCTTTTCCCTGCATATAGAAAAGATGGGAGAACTCCATTGGTGTGGCCCCTCAGCACATCTGCAAGGTGTGGTCAGGGCTGGGTCCAGGCATGCAGAGGGGCCCTGGTGGCAGTGCCACTGCTCCTCTCTCAGGAGCTGGACTGGAGGTGCTGTTGGGTGTCTCCACAGCCCACTGAGACACTCCACAAGTCTGACTCATGTCTGTGAGTGCTCTTCAGATCTCTGGGCAGAGGACAGGGAATGAGCTGTCACTTGCACATCTCTCTCTCCAGGTGAAAGCACCCAAGGAGGATGGGGATGTGGGTGGGCAGAGCTGGAGAGGGGGACCAGACCTACCTCCTTGCTGGGGAGCTGGGAGGGGGTGAAGGGTGTGCAGGCAGCTGGGTGGCAGTGGGGAGGTGTGGGGACAGTGCCTGCACAGTTTGGGCACCCCATCGTGTTGTGGGGTGTTTATCCCCACTGTGCATCCTGTCAGGGGCTGACTCCTCCTTTCCCCCAGCAGGTGCTCCCACCTCAGTGGCAGCTGTGGTCGTGTCCTTGTCCCCTAGGGCACAGCCATCGATGTGCTCAGTGGCTGTGGACACACAGGACTCCTGGAGGGACTGACCCCCCCACAGCTGCCTTCTCCCACTCCCGTCCAAAAACCAATCACTGCTTCCCGTGAGCATCCCAGGGACCCCGGTCAGCCCCGTCACTGGCCACCCCCTCTGTGTCCCCACAGGTCAGTGTTGGTGTCCCTGCTCCACAGCCTGTTCCCAGGGTGACGCTGTCCCCTCTCTGCCGCGCGGCTCCCCCGCCGTTCACACGCTGCAGCAGATGGTGGAGGTGACATTTGTCTCCGAGTGACGCATTTGACGGTGGCCGTGTCCCCCCTCCTCCCTTCGCCCCGGCCGGGGGAACCTTGAGCCCACCTGGCAGAGGCAAGAGGGGCAGGCACAGGCTGAGGGATCCCCAGCCCCCCAGCCACCCTGCACACCCCAGACATCTGCACTCCGTGTCCATCTGCATCCCCACCAGAGCCCTGTCCCACGGCTCTGGGCCACCAGGGCAGCTGGGGGACACCGTCCCTGAGGACGAGTGCCCGTCACCGTGGGGCGTTGGAGGGGGGGACTAGGTGGGAGCCGGGCACCAGGGACTCCTGTTCATTCTCCGTTTTCTGCCTTAATTAGAACCCGGAGAGACCAGGCGAAATCGCATTAGCGCGGGGCCCCGGTGCGCTGAGCCATCCATCTTTTTTTATTACAGCGTAATGGGGCTGCTCGCGAGGCGCCGTGCGATTTGTCACAGGCCTCGTTCCCTGATAACGGGCATTTGTCATCACTTTCTTCCCGTGTTAATGTCATCATCGCCGAGCTGACAGGCAGACCCGTTGAGGGAGCGCTGGCGACAGACCACATCCGTCAACCTAATATTTCCATGGCTGTGGGGATCAGCCGGGCTGCGAACACACATTAAAGCGCTTAGGAGGGGAGGGGGGAAAAAAAAGGGGGTTTTCATTAATTAAAATGTTAGTGTGAGAGTGTGAGAGTGTGAGTGTGTGTGCGGGTGGCACTGCGTGGGGACGGGGGGCCGTGGCGCGGAGGGCGCGGCGCGGGGCGGGTGCGGCGCGGTGGCCTTTTAACGGAGCTCACATCAGCTCCTGAAACCCATTTAAAAGATATTTGGGACTGGGGAATCAGCGGTGAGCACGGTGGAAAGGTCATTGTTAATAAGGGAGAGCACATGGGAGCACGTGGGGAGGGCGCAGGCATGGCCAGTGGAGGATGGAGGAGATTGTCATCCCCCTGGAGCGGGGGCGTGTGTGTCCCACCGGGAACAGTGGAGCCACTTCTGTCATGGAGTGAGTGGCCTCAAATCTACCTGGCAGAAGGATGAGGTAGAGGGAAGGAAACCCTGCAGTGGGGTTGCTCCATAGCTGGCCAAAGGCAGGAGTGGGGTGTGGGATGGGCTGTGGGGCTGCAGCCCCTGCAAACAGGGTTTGGGACAGGGCTCTGCAGCTGCAAGGTGCACTCGTGGCAGAAATCTAGAGGGTCAAACCTGAGATGTCCCCCATAAGCAACCAGTGAGGAGACCTGCCCTGGTCCTGAGGCCATTTAGTGACAAGGGGGCTCAGGTCTCCACCCCAGAATGTGTGGCTGTTGCTATGGAAATGGGTGGTGGTGACTGGAGGAGTGGGTGTGTGGTATCTTGGGGTTTCCTGGCTGTGGGAGCTTGTTTTCTGGACTTTTCTGGGGTTCCTGTGTCATACAGAACAGGAAGGTTTGGTGGGCCACTTTTTTTTTTTTTTTTTTAAATTTTTTGGGGGGTTTTTAAAGATTTGGGGATGGGCATCTCAGTCAGTTCTACCCAGCTCCCATGATGTACTGGTACAACCCCAATTTGCACTGCAAAATATGACTCCAGGAGTTCTTACACAAATGAGACCAAAGATGCTGCTTCCTTTGCTCAAATCCCATCCTCAGGATCCCTGGGAAAATCTCCTGATGTTCCCAACCTGTGGCTGGACACAGTGCTAGAAGAACAGGCCATGGCAGGGCTCAGGCAGGCGTGGGCAGCGCTGAAGCCCTGCCGAGTGCGGACAGGGGGCTCACGGTGTGAAAATGTGCCTGCACAGAGCCTTCACCCCCATGTCCCCCATCCCAGGGATGGTCAAGGGCAGCCTGTGAAGAGAAACACGTCCCATAGCCCAGGAAAGCTCACGACTTTTTCTTTAACTGTTTTTCTTCTTTTTCTTCTCTTCTGTCCTTCCTTGTTCTAGTCACAGGCTCTGTGCATGGGAAAGTCAGGTTAGGGATGAGGTGTGGGTGTTTTTAGAGACCTGGGTCCTTTATGTGTGTGCACATGAACACACACTGCTGCACACACATCCCCATAACTCATTTCTGTAAGTGCACCCCAACCTTTGGCTCACTGGTGATCCCTGAGCATAGGTAGAGCTGGGAGGGGGTGGTTTTCTCCAGGTGCTGGTGGGGAAACTGAGGCATGGAGCAGGGATTTGCAGTGCTCATCCACGTTGTGAATCATCCACATCAAACGGGTCATCCCATCACCAGCAACATCCAGCAAGTCTGCAGACATCAGGGAAAAGGAAAGTCTGCAGGAAATTTTCTTAGGACTGCCCAGCAGTGTTCAGGCTCCCAGCCCTGTGACATCCCCAACACCCCCAGCAGCAAACCCTGCCACCAAACCTCCCTCCACTCCAGCTCCCCGCCATAAATCACTGCCCTGCATTGGCCGAGGACCTTTTAAAAAGGATTTATTGGGGGGATTTAAGCACAGGCAGCGATACGGTTTCATAAATCGAAAGGCAATAGCGCTGATCGCCACCGGCCCGCCGGGCGGGGCAGCCCCGTTCGCGCCCCCGTCCGGGAGCGGCTCCTCCCGGCCCCGCTCCTTCCTCCCGCTCCCTTCTCCCGTCTGTGGAGACCGCGAGTGTGGAAAATCCCCAGACAGGGAGTGTAAATGCTTGTTCTTTGTAAATGAAGAACATAATTAACATTAAATTAAGGTAATACAAATGAAGACAACACAGAGCCTGACAGGATGAGTGTTTGGGGAGGCAGTAGAGAGAAGTGATTCATATTTTTAATTTACTGTACAAATAGACTAGCAGGGCTGGGGGGAAAAGGGCCATCCAAGTGGAGTGGGGATTTTTTTTTTTCCCCACTGTTGTTTTGCTGTGCTTTAAGCACACAATGACTATTAAAGTCAACTGCCCATATAATAGGACATCTCCTACATGACTGCTCTCCGAGAGGCAGCTTGCTGTAGCAATAAATTCTGGGAGTGCCATCTGCTGGTGTGCACCCTCCGCCGGGCACCCTCGCTCCGGCCACCCGGCCCGGGCCTGTCCTGGCACCCCACAGTTTCTGCAGAGACCTGCAGAGCACCAGCCACGGGCCTGCAGGCATCCATGCAGAATTATTATATTTCTCACAGGGTAAGAAACACTTTCCCGCACCCAACTGTAAATATTTTTCATTATATATGTTTTTTTCTGAAGTTGAGTGGGTATTGTTGGTGCCGGAGAAATATTTTAGGCTTTTAAAATATCCGAATCATTGTTCTCCACCCCTCTGAAGTGCTGGGTTTCAGCTGAGTGCCTGTTACCCAGAACACAGCAAAAAACCCCACCCATTTTAGATTTTTGCCTGCAGAAAGCCTCTTGGTCAGAGTCCATGAGAACTGCAGGCTGGACCTGGCTCTGCACTTTAAGGAGGTGAGAGATGTGGTCTCAGCCTGGGTCTCCGCTGGGGGATGACTTTCAGCCACGAGGGAGCCAAATTTATCATGGCACAAAAGTGTCCATGGGGCTGTGACACCTGCAATGGATACACCTACACTGCCTCTGTGTGCTTGTTCCACTCCCTGGGAAACTCCTGACACCACCAGGCAAAGGAGAAACAAAAGAAGGCTCCAAGAGGAACCATTCCTTAATGAAATCACCCTTCCTAGGTAGAAGATGCCCTGGGATGGTGCTGAAATATTTCTCTGCTATGTCAAAACAGGAGAGGAATTTTCACCATTTAGGGGGGTGTCCTAATTTTGAGTATGCAATCTTTTCCCTCTGGGGGATTTGTATCCTGGCAGTTATTATGTGAGCAGTGCCCATGGGTCCATGGCAGCCACTTGGCCAACTTGGCCTTGAACACTTCCAGGCATGGGGCATCCACTGCTTCTCTGGGCAACCTGTTCCAGTGCCTCACCACTCTCACACTCGAGAATTTCTCACTAATATCTGATCTAAACCTGCTTTTTGTCAGTTTAAACAATTCTCCCTTATCCTATCACTACATGCAGTTCTACCAAGTCCCTTCCCAATTTCTTGCAGGCCTTTTGCAGCCTCTTGCAGTGAAACCTCTCCAGAGCCTTCTCTGCTTCTGGCTAAACAACCACAGCCATCTCAGCCTGTCTTCATAGGAGAGGTGCTCCAGCACTCTGAGCATCTTCATGGCCTCCTCTGGACTTGTTCCAGCAGGCCCATGTCCTTCCTGTGCTGAGACCCCAGAGGTGGACACAGTACTCCAGCCTGGAATCACTGGAGTTTACTAGAGGGACAGAACCGCTTGACCTGTGGGTCAGACCTCCTGTGATGCAGCCCAGGCATGGTTGGCTTCCCAGGCATGATTGCAGGCATGGATTGCAGGGTCAGGTCAAGCCTCTCATCCATCTCCAAGTCCCTGAATCAGTCCCTGACCCCCTCAAATACACCCAGGGCAGAGGCTGCAAACACGGGGTCTATTTCCAAACCCAGCTGACCCCAGGCAATGCTCCCTGTGTTCAGCACCCTTCTCCCATGGCTGCTAAGCTGGGAGCATGGACAGCCTTAATGAGACAAGAGGCAGGGACAAATTCCACACCAAACTCTGTGGGGCAACAGGGTGCTGCCCCAGCACTGCTTTTCCCACATGGAATATGAGAGGAGGTGAGCACACAGGAACCTCCCTCAGTCAAAACTGGTCCCTGGTGGAGCTCTGCAGTCACGTGAGATTTGTGGGCAGTGAAGACATCCCCGTGCTGGTGACAGGGATAGATTGCTGTTAGAACACCTGGTGAAACCAGTGTGAGAAGGGATCAGCCTCAAAGGCTTGGTGGATCCCCAGGATCCCTCCTCCTGGAGCCCACCTCTGCTGGAGCCATAGGGACTGAGGGCACTGGCAGTGTGAGAGCTCCATGGCTTGTCTGGCCTGCTCTGTGGTCATTTGTGGCCTCACTAATCCCCAGAGATTGCACAGGGACACCAGGGTGCCTCCAGCAAGCCTCAATCAGCTTTCCAGTTGGGATGTGACCATTCACCTTGAGCCAGGTGAGCTCAAGCCTAGAGAGCTTCATGGAGGATCTGCACATTTCCAGTGATGGGCCATGACCATTTCCTTGAGGACCACCATTCAAAGCATCTGGAGAGTTTGAACCAGGGTCTTCTCTCCCATTCCACATTGTCCAGGGCTGAGCCCCAGCCTCCATGTGAATACCTCAGCCTTGAACCCACCCAGCCTTTGGCACTGGGCACACCAGGAGAAGGCGCTTGTGCATTTGGAGAGAGCCACCTTCATCTTTGTTTCTGCAAACCTTAAGAGGATCAGCAGCATTTCCAGTTGTCCAAGTAATTTCTCAGACTCTTCTTGGCACCTTCTCCAGTTTTTCAAGGTCTGCTTGGACACTACTAGAGAAAACAGCCTTATCCTCACCAGACAGAACCAGTGCTTTTGGAGGCCTCAATCCAGGGAGCTGGATTTCAACGTGTGGAAGCAGCTTTGGACAAGGAAAAGCAGCTCAGAGCTCACCCAGCCATATTCTGCCTGAGAAGCCTGCAGTGGAGCAGCTGGGAATGCCTGCCTGGCAAGATAAGCAGAGAGGAAGCCCAAATCCCTCTTTTGTAAGAGTAAAAGGTCAGTGGCATGGGGCAGTTTGAACTACAACCAAAAAAGAAAAGATCCTTGCCCCAATAGCCTCAGAAAAAACTGATGAGTTGCCAATGTTCCATGAGCATGGGGGCTCCTCACCCCCAGGCCCTGATGGAAAAGAGGATGGATATGTCCTTGACATGGTACCCTCAAACGAGTCCCCAGGAACAAATACATCCAGAAAGCACCATAGAATTTTTCCAGTGACTCCCAGTCCTTGGAGAGAGGGCACTTCTGGCTCTGGTGGCATCCAAAACCCTGACAGAAATGGGTCCTGACCCCACATTTCCCAGGTCTACCCCATCTCACTGGCCACTTAGAGCAGTCCTTGGTCATAAGGCAACATTCCCACTCCTTGGCTATGCCAGGACCCCAGGAATGGGGGGCTGGTCCCAGGGGGGCTATTGCCCTCACATGGAGGGCAGGGGGCATCCTCCAAGCTGCCCCACATGCTGGGTGGGAGAGATAGATAAATACCAGAATAAATAAATACAAGTGGCAAAGAGGCCTGAAATGATGCTGTCGTTTGCTGGGAATGAGAGACACAAGTGTAATTTAGGTTTTGATATTATCAAAGTCTCGCTGCTCTAAAACAGCAGGGCACTCAGTGCCTCATTAATAAAGGATAAACTTGGAGTCTATTTACAATGCACTTTTTGGGGTTATTTACACTCCATTATACATATGTAATGCTGCACATATTTACCGCTCTGTTCTGCTGCCGGGAGCGGGGGAGGCGAGCGGGGAGCGCCGGGGCTGCAGAGCCTGACCCTGCTCTCACTGCTGTCCTGAACAGCCCAGCGTGCTCAGAGCCCCCGGCTGCTGGCTCAGGATGGAAGGGATGGGAGCAGGCACTGGGGACCCAGTGTGGCCCTGTCCCTGTCCCCACGGGTCCAGAACCCACACACACCCAGCAGCGCCCTGAGGCTTTGCCAAGGGATGCAGGAAGGGTGGGCTCCTCACTAAGTGACCACAAACACCAAACACCAAGTTGTGAACCTGCCATGGAGAGGGAAACTGGGGGAAAAAAATTAAGAAGGGCTAAATTATTTGCAACAAAATGATGTTCGTGCTGGCATGAGAGTGTTTTGGCCACGCAGCCCTTCCCCCCCATCTGGGCTTATCTCTGACCGGAACAAAATGGTGTTGCTTTCCTGCAAATGACAGCTCCTGGCAGGTCTAGGAACCCCATGGTTTACCATGGTATTTGTGGGAGCTGCTGTGGGGGGTCCTGGGACACAGGACAGCCTCTCCCTCCAAAAACAGCCCCCAGGATTCAGGGCAGAGACATGGGAGAGGTTGTGCTTGGAGAGGACCTTGGGGTCAGCAATTCACAGGGTGCAGTAAGGGGATGAGGGTTTATCCTGGATCCCTTTGTCCTCCAGGGAGTTTGGGAGCGTGCAGAGTCCCCATGGGAGCACTCTGTGGGGCCAGCACACGAGGCCAGGCACCAAGGGCTTCCAGCAGCCTCTGGAGGGGCACAGTGGCTGGACAGTCCCCCCCAGCTCAGAGCTGCTCCATGTCCCTTCTGCAACAGCCTCCAGCTTTGCATGACCGACTTGGGGTGAGACGCAAGAGCCTGGGAACCATCCCGACCACCCTTCCTAGAAAATGTGGGGTCACTTTGACCTTTCCAGCCAGTCACAGAGGGGAGGAGGATAAGCTCCTCTTCCCGTTCTGCTCTTCCCTGGTGCCGGAGAAGCACCTGCCCTTTCCAGCACCTTCCTGCTTGCTGCCATTCCAGGCTAAACTTGCCAAACAATGGCTCTGGCGGCAATGCTCTTTATTAAATAAACAGCTCATGCCAGAAGCCCTTGCCAAGGCCCCACACCCAGGAGCAATGAGAACCCCCTGGTTCAGGAGGTCCCCTTGTCTCTTCCAGCATGGGGATCATGCCCAGCAGTCAGTGCAACCTTGGTGCATCAATAGGGCTCATCCTGGGCCCAGACTGTGCCATGGAGAGATGTCCTGGGAGACCCAGAGATGAGCAGGTTGGAACAAATTGGCCCCCACATCCTTCCCCGGCCCCGAGCCTCCTCCCCATCCCCATCCCCATCAGCCCACTGAGATCAGGGCAGGCTGGAGCCTGAGCCCTCCAGGGAGCTGCTCTCCAAAGCCCCGTAGCCATCGAGCTTCATCATGCCAATGAGCTGGGCTGGCACGGACAGCACGGAGCGGCGCGTGGCGAAGATGTGGCTGATCTCCATGAAGGTCTTGTTCTTGGTCTCAGGGATGACAAGGTAGACATACAGGGCCACCAGCAGGCAGACACCACAGAAAACCAGGTAGCAAAAGGCACCAGCTGACATCTGGGGACAAGAGCAGGATGAGGCAGAGACACTGCCAGGCACTCCCAAACTGGGCATGGAACGAGGCTGAGACACCCTGCCCTGGGCTGGCTCTGTCCAGCACTGAGCTGAGCCAAGAGCACAGGCATCCCTGCCTTGGCACCCCATCCTGGGAGAACAGCAGGGCTGTGTCCATTCCCTCCATCCCCCAGGGCCCCTCTGGACTGGTACCTGCAGGAAGGGGAAGATGAAGCCGATGGTGAAGTTGCAGAGCCAGTTGAGAGAGCCCCCCACAATGTAGGCAGCCGGGCGGTGGGACTGCATGAAGAGCTCCGCTGTCATCAGGAAGGGAACACCAGCTGCAGAGGGAGGGGACACATCGAGGGTATGGAGGACAGGGTGACTCAGGTACCCCTGGGGTCAACAGGTTCTGCCCACCTCAGTCCTGTGGCCAAAGGGCTGGAGCCCAGCAAGGCTCATGGTTCACACTGGTGGTGCTGGGAGAGCTGGAGGAGACAGGGAGTGGTGGAGCAGTGTCCTACCCTTGGTCTCCCTTGGGATGTCTTGTGGGGGGTGATGTGATGTCCCCTGACATACACACTGGCACACTGTTGGGTGCTCAGGCCAGTTCCCCAGGTTGCATGACTAGAAAGTTTCAGACTGAGTCAAAATAAAGGTGGAACATTTCATGTGGATCCTCATTTTCCAAAAATGTTTCTAAATGCTGATATATTAAATCTAATGGAGATCACAGGCATAGAGAACCATCTTCCTGGCACCCTCCATAATGCCCTTTCCAGACTCCCTTGATCAAAAGACTTTAGAAAACTTCCTTCTATCATCCAGCTTCTGTTGCCACTGTGGCTGATTCAGGGAGGAAAGAAGCAACCACTTTTCTGAGCATCACAATCTCCCTCAGGACACAGAAATGCCATTTTCCAACCTGCTTTTCCCAGGCAGAGTGAAAAAACCCAGAATGCATGGAGGTGGTTTCCCAAGCCAAATTGTAAGTGGTCTGAAAACTGGACCCAGGTTGTGGCTATTTCTTCTAGAAGGACTTAGCCTCTCCAGCCAAGTGTCACTGAGCCAGAAGTCCTGGGTCCCAGGACTGTCCCTGTGCTGGGGGGCAAGATCCGAGGTCCAGAGTACCTTCCAAAACACACAGGAATCTGGCAAGGGATTGTTTTTGATATGGTGACATGCCTGGGGTCCCAGCTGCCTGAAACAGGGCTGGCTGGACCTCTTTATAACATGCAGGGAAAAGATGAACCAAAAATCAAGTGTAAGAAGTGAGGGAGGAGTGGGGTCCCTGACGGACTCTTACTCACAGCTCGCCCAGAACAGAGATATATATATTTTTGTTTTAAAACTCCTATTCATCATTGTTTGTGAACAATGAGCCATTAAAATCCTAATTAAAGATGTAATTACAGTGAATAAAATCTGGGCTGAGGATGAATTATAGATCTGTTAAGAGCTCTGCTAATACATCAACTGGGTAAACCAGTCCAGGTTTCACTCCTGGCTGTTGGAGCCTGCACTCCATTAGGGGCAGGATGATTCTCACCAGCTGCACTGTGATAGGAGCTGTGACACCTCCACAGAGGTCTGGGGAAGGCTGCCAAGGCTTCACTCTGCTTCCTCCTGGAGCGTGGCCCAGCAGGAGGAGGTAGAGTGTGCCCTGGGGATGTGTGGGGCTGGAGGGGTTTGTGGTGGGCTTTCACTTGGAGAGACAGCATCATAAACCAGGGTGGGACCACGGGGACAGGGCCAAGGCCCAGCTCCTGTCACCTGCCTGCAAACCCCACTGCTGCTCTCCTGGACCCCCATTCCCACCCCAGTGCTCCCCAGTGCTGCAGCCCCAGACCCACCTGGTCCCATGCAGAAGCCAGCGATGATGCCGACCACGCAGGCGACGCTGACGTAGCGCATCCAGGGCAGGGCAGCCTGCGAGGGGACACCGGGCTGGGGACACTGCTGGGGCTGGCCCTGACCCAGCATCCCTGGGACACCGGGCTGGGGATACTGCTGGGGCTGGCCCTGACCCAGCATCCCTGGGACACCGGGCTGGGGACACTGCTGGGGCTGGCCCTGACCCAGCATCCCTGGGACACCGGGCTGGGGATACTGCTGGGGCTGGCCCTGACCCAGCATCCTTGGGACACCGGGCTGGGGATACTGCTGGGGCTGGCCCTGACCCAGCATCCCTGGGACACTGGGCTGGGGACACTGCTGGGGCTGGCCCTGAGCTCCACACCCAGCATCCCTGGGACATGGCTTCAGGCCTGCCCTCGGCCTGGTGGTGGCTCTTGGGGACAGCAACCACACAGGACACATTGGTGAGATGCAGACAAGCAATGGGTGGTTTGGGGTAAGGCTGGTGAGGGTCAGCCTCAGCCAAGCTCAGCAGCTCGTGATGGTGCAGAATCACCAGAGCCACAGGAGCATCCTCTGGAAGCAGACAGCAGGAGAAGGACCCTTCACCTGCCCTGGCATTTCATATCTGCCTCCCTGGGAACAAGTATTTCTGAAAAAAAGCTACCAGAAGCAGCAGGACTTTTCTCCTATGGATTTGTATTTTCTTTTTTTGTTGTTGCTCTTGGTGCTAAATTTACCTTCTCTTTAACTTTGAAGGGAAAATATGACTTGGAAGAGCCAGCTCACCTTTTATTTCCATGCACGCTCCTTCCCCCAGGATTCTAGCCATCCCTCCCCCACTGAGCCCCAGATGATGGCCCAGGGGGTGGCAGTGGCCAGGCCCTACCTGCAGCAGCAGGGAGATGGTGATGCCAGCTGAGCAGACACCCATGGCACAGAAGCCAGTGATGATGAGGGGCCGCCGGCCCACCCTCTCGATGGTGAAGCACTGCCAAGAGAGAGCAGAGACTGACAGGGTGCTGGGCAGCTCCAGGGTGGATGGGACCATCTCTGAACCCCAGATCCAGCTGTGGGTGGGAGGATGCTCCTGGTGGCATCTGGGGATCAGGGGCAACCCCAGCTCAGAGTTCCAGGGTTGAGGCTGGGGCATGGAAAGTGCCAGGGGTGAGCATGCATGGGGCAGGAGATGGGTCCCACGGAGCAGGGGTCACGGTGCAGGGCTGGGGCGACCCACAAGCCACATTGGCATCAGTGCCATGCAGAGGTGCTGGGTTTGTGGGGCAGTGGGCACAGCAGGGTGTGGGCAGGCAGCACAGCGGCGGTGGGAGCAGGCAGGGTATTGACAGCAGAACAAATGCCTGTAATTTTATAACCAATCTCAGCATGTCCATCAGGGGCCATTTGTGGGGCTGCTCCCAAGCAATCTGGCTCTATGCTAGGCGACTTCTGGGGGGCTGGGACACCCCCACAGAAAGGGGAGGAGAGTAGGGGGTACCCTTCAGAGAGGCAGGGGACCCCACTCTGCTCTGGATTGGGCTATGGGAGAGGGGAGCAGCCCCCCACTCATTCCCTCTTTTCTGGGAGCAGCCACCCCCATCCATCTCTGTAATTGTCAGGGAGTGGATTTAGTGCCGGGTGGCTTGGGCTGGCCCTGGGTGACACTTGCAGATGGGACAAGGGCCATAAATCTGCCTGGCCCAGTGCTAACTCTCCAGCTAAATGAGGGCTGGCTGGGGTGGGGGGGCTGCTTGCCTGGGGCCAGGCCAGTGCTTGGCTGGGGGCGGGGGGAAAGGGGGACATGTGACTCTGCTAAGAGAGGGACAATGAAAGCGAGAGCCAGAAGAAACTTCTAGTCCCCTCCATCATCTCCAACCTTTTCTTTGCCTGCCATCTCTACCCAACCTCCCTGCTACCCTACAATTATCTCACCACTCCTAGATGGAGCCTGTCTCATCCCATCTCCCATCCCCATTTCCAAATGCCAAATCCTTTGCTCCCCAGAAAAGGGGCTGTGCTGTGGCATAGATGATATTTTGGGGATCCACTCTGTCCCCTCGTTTGATGATGCTGGGAGCTGGCAAGCGGGCTCTAGCACGGAGGGGCTGCGTCTGTCTGTCTGTCCCTCACTCACCCCAATCAGCCCGGCAACGACCTCGATGGCGCCGGTGCCCATGGTGGTGTAGGGGATCTGGGACACGGGGATCCCGGCGTTCTCAAAAATGGTATTGGTGTAAAACCAGATCTGCCAGGAGGGGACACAGCATGAGCAGGGGGATGGAGCCACTCAGGGAAATGCCCTGCCAGGCCTCAGCCGAGAGCCTGCACAGCCGTGTGCCGGGGCAAGGGGCGCGTGGGGCTTACGGCGTCGATGCCCGAGAGCTGCATGCCGGCGTTCAGCACCGCCACCGAGAGCGTCTGCCAGCGCAGCGAGCGCTCCCGCAGCAGCTGCCACACCGACGCCATCTCCATGGAGGAGAGTGACCGCTGCTCCTCCTGCATCTCCTCGATCACATCCTGGACCTCGGGGCTCCCCAGGAACCGCTGCAGGGCTGTGGGCAGAGCGGGCCATGGACACATGTCCCCAGCACAGGGTGGACGCTCACAGGTATGGCACCAGGTAAGGGCTTGGCTCTACCCTGGCCCAACCTCCCCAGTAGCCCCGTATGGGGCTCAGCATCCATAGGAAATGGGGAAAAGCCTCACACCGCAGTGCTGGGCACCATGGAAATGCTGTGGCACAACCAGGTGCGACAGAAGGGCTGAACCATCAGGATTGCGTTGGGCTTTCAGGTATGGACATCCAAGAATGGACCAGCACTTTCCAGAGCCAGTCTGTCCAAGGATATCCTCTCACCTTTGGTGGCACCACAGACGTCGTTTCTCTCTATCAGCAGGTACCGAGGGCTCTCAGGGAAGCAGTGCAGCAGCAGGAGCTGGAGGGAGGCAGGAACAACCACCACTGACAGGAAAAGGGGCCAGAACCTGTCCTGGGAGGAGTTGAAATGGAATGTGTCATGGAGAGAGCAGAGCAGCGTCCAGCATGCATGGGCTGGGGTACTGTGCTCACCTTGCCCAGCAGTTCTGGCAGGCTCAGGACCTGGGCAGAGAAAACCCCCAGGCAGATGAAGATGCTGGGCATGAGGCCTAGGAATCCCCGCAGGTTCTTGGGAGCGATTTCTCCCAGGTAGAGGGGCACCACACTGACACAGATACCTGGGGGGCACAGGAGGGACTGGGATGGCAGAGGCAGAAAGGAGAAGCCAGACCCTAGGTCCATCTCCTCCCATGTCCAGCATCATCCACAGTGGGGACCCTCTGGCATTGGAGGTGGCCTGGCTGTACCAGAGAACCCCTCCACAGAGCCCGTGGGGATACAAAGCCTTCTCCATCCCCCTAGGAATGGCTGTAGGGGACTGAGCCATGAGGAAGGGGCTGTGCACCCACCTGAGTGGATCCCTGTGATGGAGCGGCCGATGATCACCATCTCGGGGGATCCCAGCTCCCGGCTGAAGCCCATGAAGCCGCTGGCCAGGAGGACGAGGAGAGCGCTGCGGCTCAGAGCCCCATTCCTGGCAGGCACAAGCAGCAGGCAGCTCCTCCAGTCCCACCCCACCTCTGGACCACCCTGACCCCTGGTGGGACACCCTTACCTGCCATAGCGCTCCACCAGCACCCCCACCAGCAGGGAGCCCCCCAGCCCGCCCAGGGCGAAGATGGAGACAGTCAGGGCGTAGAGCAGGGTCAGGGGGGCAGGGCCCAGCCCCTGCCCGTAGCGCTGGAACCACGTGGTGTTGTAGAAAGCCTTTATGTGCTGCAGGGCAGAGACACACATGGGCACCAGGTGTGCTGGCAGAAAGGGGAAGGCAAGGGAAGAGAGGACCTATAGGGACAATATCATGAGTTTAACAGCATCAAAGGAGATGCAGGGCAGAACATGTTTGGGTATGACTGGGATGTGCTAGTCTGGTTGCTCAGCAATTCTCAGCACCTGAGAGGCCTAAGGATGACTTAGAGATACCAAAGAGAGTGCTCAGGCTGGAGCAGGGAGGTTGTGGCCAGCTTTCCAGGCCCTGCTTTCCTGAGGGGACCAGTTTGGAGTACATGAACATGGACTCTGATGTCCTTCCTATGCCATTCATCTCTGCGTGACTGCTCAAGGAAAGTGCCAGTGTTTTGATGTGGGGCTGCTGGACAGCTATCCCTCCCCCCTCCAAGGAAGGGATGCAGGGCTGTTTTCCCTGCTCCCAGAGAGGCTGCCCATCCCTTACCTCTGCCGGTGAGTTCACCACAGCAAGGTTGTAGCCATAGAGCATGGAGGAGCCAAAGGATACCAGAAGGGTGACAGACAGCAGGGGGAAGGTGAGATGCTGGGAAAGAGGAGGAAGGATCAGCACAGTCCTGGCCAGCAGAGCTAGAAGCCAAAGTGTCATGGACTGCCTCTTTTCCAGCAGGGATGACCCTGGCCCAGAGCAAAGACTCCAGTGCATGGAATCCTGTGTTGAGCACTGCTTCATGACAGTGCCCAGCATCCAGCCCAGCTGATCCATCTTCCTGGTGGCTGGTCTTGTGGCTGTGGTGTGAGGTTTTTTACCGTGGTGGTGACCCAGCCTGGGTAACCTGGGCACCCCTGCCTAGCTGGGATGGGCAGCAGATGGAAAAAGGAGGGACACCCATCCCCCTACCTCAGTGGAGCAGCTGAGTGGGGCTGCTCTGAGTGGCCGAACACCACTGAAATGTTCCCGTGGAAGGTCCCAGGGCACCCCAAAACACCACGTGGACCCATCTCCTGAACCCTCATCCCCTCCAACACCTTTGCCTCCCGCTCCTGCTGGGGCTCCTCACTGCGGGGAGCCGGTGGTGCGGGGGAACAGCCCCCTGCAGCTCTGACCCAGCCCAGCCCGGGATCGGGGTGCTCGGGAGCATTCAGAGCACCCCAGCTGCAGGGACAGCCCGGGGTGCTGCAGTGAATGTCCGGAACGATGGATGTCCCCGCAGGGCGCGGACATGAGACGAGCCTGTGTCCCCAGGAGCAGCCCCGCTCCCCAGCAGCACACCCGCCCCTCCCGCACGGTAGCCGGATTCGTAGCACCCAGCAGCTCCCGGCTCACGCACAGCAAATCCCCCCTAATCCCATCAGGAATCCCAAGCCGGGAAAAAAGGGAGAGGGATGTCAGGCCGAGGGGTGTCAGGCCAGGGGCTAGAGCGGGACAGGGACACCGTGGGGAGGCGGGAAGCAGGGACGGGCAGCCCTCCCGGCCCGCAGGGAGCTCACCCCGGTGATGTCCCCGCCGGGCCGCGGGGTCCCTTTCCCGAGCGGCGGCGAGAGGCTGCGGGCGGAGCGCGGGGAGGGAGGAGGAGGAGGAGAGGGGGAGGAAGGCAGCCCCGGTGCGGCGGCCCGGCTAGTCTCTCCCATTTTTAGACGGAAGAAGGAGGAGGTGAGGGAAGGGAAGGCAGAGCAGGGCAGGGCAGCCCGGGAGCCCCCGGGGCTCATTGGAGGCGCCTGAGCGGCCGGAGGAGGAGTCCGGGAGCCTCTCCCCTCGCCGGGGGCAGGGGCAGCGCCTCCGGACTGCTCAGCCCGCGGAGGGGTCCCGGCCCAGCCCGGGGGCAGCGGAACCACTGACGAGATGCTCTGTCACCTCTGAGAGCTCTCGCGTGTCCCCTCTAAACGGGAGTGACCCGGGAACCGTCAGTGGGGCAGCAGCAGCACTGCACCATCCCCGAGGCTGGCGGCGAGGGGCGGCCCCACATCACCCAACACCCCGATCACCCCCGGCCCCTCTCCCAGCGGGGGCAGATGTGCCCCATCCCCCGCGCTCGGGAAGAGGCTGGCAGCCCCCGGCCATGGCTGGAGGCAGCTGCCTTCCCCGGGCACGGAGGGACACAGCCCCCAGCCCCAGAGAGGAGAGAACCGGCTCATGGCAGCTCAGAGGAATCCAATTTCGCTGCGGCCAGGAGCTGCCTCCCCTGCTGCTAATGAAGTGCCTTTAATTAGCAGCCTAATAGCAAGCTCTTAATTTGCCGAACAGCCAGTTGAAAGGATGGGGACCCCACTAAGCCACGGCTGTCAACAGCTCCAAGGGCTTAAAAGGGACAGGTCCCGACAGGCTGGCCCCACTCAGGACAGGTCCCGTGGGGCCAGGAGAGCGGAGCAGAGCTGGGAGAGCCCCACGGGCACCCCCAGCCCTGCAGTGCCAGCCCCAGCCGGGCTGTCTGGGCTGTGGGAGAGTCCAGGCACCACATTCTCCCACGGAGGATGTTCCAGCTCTGGTCTCCCTCCTGCCCATGAGCCTCCAGCTCTTCCTGAAAGCATCGGGCCTCTCCCCCAGCCACCAGCCCTTGCCAGCTTGCCAGTGTTCAGTTTTCCCAGGGCTGGCCCCTGCTCAGGAGTTCCTGTGTCTTGCCCAGACTTGTCTTCTTCATGTCTGGATCAGGGCATCACCCTTACCTTTGTGCAGGTGTTGCTGGGTGGCTGCAGAGACCTTGGTGACAGGGCCACAGTGGGGGAGACCTGCAGGAGTCTCAGTCCTTCTGGGGATGGTCCTGGTTCATTCCCAGAGCAGCAGGATGAAGATCCATTTTATTGGACCTAACCATGGGTGAGATGGCTCAGCATGCTGTGTCCTGCAGCCTGCTCCAACTCTGGTCATTCAGGTACATGGCTCACCTCTGGGAGCAGCATGTGGAGGGTTAACTGTTTCCAGAGGTCTCTGGAAAGAGCACTGGAAAGAGGAAACAGCAGCAGCCATCTCTCCCCCACTCTGGTACTCTCTCAGCAAGTACCTACCAAAAAACCCTCCTGGAACTTCCCAGCTCCTCTGCACTGAAGCCCATACCTGTCCCCAAGCCCCTGCTCATCCCTCCTGCCACACAGCCTGATGCTGGGCACCAAGCAGGGACATCTTCAGGACACAGCTCCAAGCCAGGGGATGGCTGCTGCCTTGATTTAGGGAGTAAAATGGGTTATGGTCACTGGTTCCCAGCAGTGGCTGGGATGCTGGGAGCAAAGGCTTAGCAGCAGACGTAGAGGTGAGAAATTCAAGAAGGGGAGGAGGAGAGCCTGGAGTGCCAATTAAGGCTCACCAGAGGCCTGGGTTAATTGGAGACACTCCTGTGACCTGACCTGGTGATAGTGGCACACGATAGACAAGGGCTGGTGAGAAACAGCCACTGCTCTGAGCTGCAAGGGAGCTTGTCTCCACATTTTACAGGCATTCCTCCCCTGACTCCGTGCAAGGTGTCCCTCGCTAAAATATTCCCTGTAGCTGGGAAAGTGGCTGTGAGCCCATAAACCACCCTGATCCCCACCCATCACCACTCCCAGGGCTCCTGTCCCAGCACTCCATGTCACGGGATACTCACACAGCTCCCTTCCTCAAGGCATCTGACACAGTGCCTGAGGCACACAAAGAAACCCATGAGAACTGGCAGAGGCAGAGCAGCAGGTGTAGCTGGTCCCAGCACACATCCTGCAGAGTGATGGCATTTGCTGAGGCCAGGAGGATGGAGAAGCAGTTGGGACACCTGAGGGCTTCCCCTGAGCTGACAGCTCCCCACGGGGAGGTCTGTCCCCTTTTTCAAGATGAGATAGAAATCCCTTGGAAAGGATGCCGGTTCTAGGGGTTTCCCCAGCACCATCTAGTCCACACTAAATAAATTCCACAAGGAAGCAATAAGAAGCTCATGCAAAGGCAAAACGATGCATAGCTTAGCAGCCACTGACCCCTTTCCCTGTGCTGGAGGAGAGGGAACTGGGCTGCACAGGCTGGGCAGGCAGAGCTGCTCACAGACATTGGTGCCACTCTGAAGGTCAGAGCAGTTGGCCAGGGCTGCCCTTTGGGACGTGACACTGCAGAAACAGAGATGGTCTGGCAGCTTCCCCACCTTCTGCTCCTTGGAGGAGAAACCTTGATCCACCTTGGTGAATGCCAGCAGGGTGCTTGGGGCATGGCACAGGGAGTTTGGATACATCAGCTGTGTGATGTTAACCAGGGGCTTGAGTTTCTTCAAACCACAGTGGCCTCCACTGTGGAGGTCAGTGCTGTCCCCAGTGAAAGCCCTGCTCAGGCTGCTGTTTCTGCCTTGCTGCACTGGAGAGCCCATCTGACTGTTCTCCATCTGCAGGCAGGCAATTTACCTGGACAGGTGAGACCTTTCCAGCCCAGGTGTCCCTGGTCACATTCCTTATCCTCTTCAGTGGTGAGGCTGATCAGCCTCACAGCTCAGCAACCTCTCTGGTTTTGGAGATTTCTAGCAGCTCCTACATGCCCAGGTGCATGTCAGCAAATGATTTTGGAGAGAAAGCTCAGGATGGGACGGTAACATGGATGTGAAACAAAGAGTATCTCTCTTGGGGATATAATGAATATGGTCTAAGCTCTTTTAGGGTAAAGCAAAGTGGCTGGTGCTCACAGATATGCACTGCTGGGCATGGATCAGCTGGCAAAGGGGTCAGGCTGAGATCTCTAATGGCTGCAGCCCACTGCATGGGAGAGTGCATGCAGCAGTTTAGTTTTCCTTTTTTAAAAATTATTCTTATTCCACCTTATTATTCCCACCTTATTCCCATCTTATGATTCAAAACATGGAATCATTTCTACATCCTGGGCACTGATGTGTGCCATTGCACAGGAAGCTGTGCCACACACTGCCTTGGAACAAAAGGGACCAGGACGCTGCTGGAGCCAGGAACAGCCCTTACTCCCAGGACAGACAGACAGACAGCTCACCCACAGAAATATATTGGCAGCATTACAGCATGTCTGTCTGCTCAGGGCCTTTTGTTTCCTTGGCCATGCTGCCTCCTCTCCTGAGAGCTCATCATCCTCTTCAAACCACCAATTGCTAAACTCATCCTAAACAGTTATTGTAAGAATTACATTCTTTCTAGCCTAGCTAATATAAGCTGGCCAATTCCCCCTTTCCAAAAAGTACCTTACTATACTCTTGGAAGCATGTATATAAGATAACAATAAAAAACCACCAAACAAGAGAAGATTTCATTTTAAAGCTGTAGGTTGATCAAATGCTGTTAATTTGAAGCTATGGCAAACATTACTTTCCTTCTTCATCTGAAGTGGAAATAAGGCACACATTTTTAAACAGAAAGGGTAATTAACCACTGAATCTATTTAAGATAAGCTGTTCATCCTTTTCCAGTGGAAATTTACAATTGAGATTGCTTTTCTTTCTCAAAGACTCTCTTTAGTACTTGAGTTTTTGGATTCCAGTCTAGATTTCCTGGGAGAAGTCTTCCAGCTCATGCCCTGCAGGACAGCACTGTCCTAGTCCTAGAAATCTGGAATAAAGACCCTGATTCTCATCTTTAAACATCAAGGAGAAGAAGGGGAAGGACTATCTAAGGAACATCTAGAAATAACCCACAAGGAGAACCTGTTTCTCATGGGAGCAGGCAGTATGTGTGTTGTTTGGGTACACACAGACAACTGGAGCTGTGGGTATGGAAGGAGTTTCATTTGTGTGTGCTGGCACTCACAGGTTGTTGAAATCAAGCTGCATTCTGTGTTACAGACCAACCCAAAACAATGGATGTAGCCTGTCACTGCAACTCCTCTTCAAATCTATTATTGGATGGGAGGAAATAGCAGAGAGGGAATAGAAGAGGTTAAAGCGGTGCAAATATATATATATTACATATTATATAAAATATGTATATAAAATATTTATTATATATGTGTGCACATCCACACATACATATAAACACCAAAGCCTTGCCAAATAAAGCACGGGGCTGCTGGGAACCCTGTCACAAAGAAAGATGGAGATTGGAAGTGACAAGAATCCTGCTCCCAGCACTTGAGAAAAGCAGGAGCCTTCCCAATCTCCAGTCCCCCGCTGGCTCCCAAGAATGGAGCCAGCAGGGAGAGAGATGTCGGGAGTGCAGGGGTTTGTTTGTTTTCTGACCACCCCTGGAGTCAGGATCTTAAAACTGCGGTGGCCTTTGTTTTAAAAGGGGCTGTTAAGTCAAATGGGAAGATCCAAGGCTGCTATCCAAGGAGCACTTTTAAGAGGAAGGTATTCTGAGGGCAAGGGTGCTTGCCTTCTGATTTGGGCGAGCGGTGAGCGTGGAAGCATCCCCAGCCATGGAGCTGCGTGGCGGTGCTGCGATATGTCAATTACTCACTCATTATTGAACAGCAGGATTCTGATTAGCTTATAAAACAAATTTGTGCTTCTCCTACCAGGATCTTGCAACAATACCCAGAAAAACACAAAATCTTTGCAGGTTTTCCCCCACACTTTTTTAATGGGCAGGATGGCTGCAACTCTTTTCTATCAGTCACATCCACTCTCTGGCTCACAGGGCAGACTCATTTGCCCCAGCCAGAGGCCATTAACTATGAATGGAGAGAGTGTAATTAAAAAGTATGCTGTGGTTTTAGGAATAAGTGGGTTTTTTTCTGACTGCCAGGGCAGTCTTTTATGCTGCATTGGTCTCTGAGGTGGGACTGGCTGCTGCAGACTCTGTGTCCAGTGAAGCTGCAACCACCTCAGGTTTGGGGCAAAGCTGTCCACCTTCCATCCCCAGCACTGCCAGGTGTTCACACTGCAGATGTTGTGTACAGTACATGTGTAGCAGAAGTGTATCCCACACACATGGGTTTGAGGAAGATACAGGATTGGTATTTTGACAGCATCTTTCCCCCCAAAAGGAAAACAGGAGAGATTCACAGCTTAATCTTTGTATTTAAGTTATTTTCTGAACAGTTAAAAAAAAAAAAAAACAAACCACACTGTTACCATGATCCTAGCTCAAGTGAACATTAGTACATTAACTACACATCACCGTAACATAATCACAAAATTCAAAGCACTCATTACTTAAGAATCCAGATAACAAATATAGCAGAGTAACAAACAGAAAATTCTGGAGAAACCATGTTCTTTCTCACCTCTCCCACTTCCACAGCCCCCCCAGCCTGAGCAGGCTGGAGTGATGCAGCACAGGCTGGCCTGGCAGGCATGCAGCTCTCCTAAATGCAGTGATGGAAAATGATGGGAAGAAACAGGACAATACACTTTGCTGAGGTCCACACTATTGTTCTGCCATGCTAAAAACTGGGGCTAGGCTAAGTCCTGCAGTGCCTGCATGATAAAGACACAGTAGCCAAAGCAAAGTTTTACACTCAAAAGCAGCTCCAGATTTTCACACTGAATTGCCCAAAAATTTTCATAGGTAGCTCCTTGTAAAAGCCACTGCAAACAGCCCACTGACCCGCCTCCTGTATGTGGAGTTTTGCTCAGAGGTAAACCAGTGCTCCAGTGCCAGGAGGTTAAAACACTTTGCCTGTGAAGGCAAAAACCTGTTCATTGTGCAAGAACGAGCACAGCTGCTCTGTGATGAAGACTTGTATTTCACGCTGATTTTCTGGCCACAGCTGCACTTGGCTCCTGCTTGAGCAGAAATCAAGGTATCTCTTAGGGCTGTTAAAAAAGGGGACTTATTTAGGAGCTGTCTATAGTATCTAAAGGGCTTGCTGCACATCCATGTACATCAGAATCTCTGTGATTTTGAGAGTATTACCTTAACATCCCCAAGGATCAACCAGTGTTGCCAACTCCCATGGGTTATCTGCTGGACAAGATACGTGGAGGCCCCGTGATCTTTGGGAACAAGCACAAAGTCATGGGAAGAGTTTTCTGACCAATCAAAGGATGATCTATTCTGGCAGTGTGCCAAGGCTCCCCCATGGGATTTGCTTTGGGAATTTTGCCCAGTAGTTTGGCTACACCTCATCTTAAAAAAATGGGGCAAGGGGGGAATGGAGGGGAAGCCAAATGCTCAGTCTCAGCAGGTAGCCATTCCTCTCAACCCATTACTGGGATTTTGGAGAAGAAACACACCCAAGGGACCTGCTGCTCCCATCTCTGAATTAAAAGAGGGGCAGAAAGACTGTAACCCCCTCATGCCAATCAACCCAGTTTCCAGCAGGATAGACAAATTTTATATGGAGACCTCCTCTGAGGACAGCTGGGTCACTTGCTGTTTCCCCCCCTCCTTCTGGGAAGTTGCTGCTTATCATGTTGGGGGGAACAGTAGGGCAAAGCTCAGCATGTCAAATGCATCATGCATGCCACTTGGAGACCCTGGCAAAGCTCATTCTTCTCTTGGAAAGCATAGTTTAGACCATCCCTTTCTCCTTATGTCTCCACTGCATCCTAAAAAGGGCATCAGCTGGCAAGTTCAACAGTTGGAGGCCTTACTTGATCACCTCCTGATGACTCCTGATCATGGAAAACCTCAATTTTTCACAGCCAACTACACAAGCTAAAAGATCTATTTTCAGCACCATCCCCACTTCTGTAGAGATCCATTTCCATCCCCATATATGCCAGGTTTTCAACCACTTGTGTCATCTCCTCCTCTTCCTCCCACAGTTAAGAGCAAGCCTGCAGTAGGAAGGCTGGACATTGCTTCTTGTTCCCTTCTCTAGCTAAGGAGAGCTGCTAGTATTTGTGATTTATTAAATGCAAATATTGTCCTTTCCCAGTGAATTAAGGAATAATAGGCCACAAAAGGCAGATATAAAATCATGTTAAAGAAAGCTAACAAAGTTAGGCAAGAGCCCAATCTAGAGAGGTGCTTCCCAATGGAGGTGGGATGCCAAAAAACTTAGAACCAAGCCTGGAGCTCCGCTCAGACTGAGGAAGGGACATGTGGAAGGGGCAGATACACATACCTGGGAGTGGAGAAATATGCATGATACTCTCCAGCTTTTTCAGTGTTCAAAAAAAAAAAGAAAAAGAAAAAAGGATCCTTTGGAGCAGGAGGTGGGTAGGTAGAGCATGGTGGTCCAAGTCAGCTTCCAGTTTAGGAACAAGTGTAAAGCATTTCAATGTTTCTGATGATCACAGACTTCTCAACTTGTCACCTGAATCCTTCCATTCCAACAGTGGATGTGTCTGTCCTTGAATGTTAACAGGGAGCAGAGGGAGCCGCTCCAGAGGAGACATCTGTAGAAGTTATCTCACTGCAATCTCCTTCATGCCATTTTCTATTTGCATATTTGAAAGCAAGCTGTGTTCCTCTGAGGATGAGAAATATTTGCAGCAAAACTGTGCCCTATTGCAAAGGAGTCACATGCAGGAGATGGTGTGGCCACAACAGATTGTCCCACATCTCCAGTACTTTCCATCCCATAATCCAAGGTGGAAGGCTAGCATGAGCTTCCTACTTGCGGGAGAAGTGACGATCTCTAAGCAGCAGAGGTATTTCATTCAAAGCTATGTGCAACACTTAAAGCCCACAGACACTTCCAGCCCTTTTTTATCTCCTTTCAGCAGGCATGTTCTAGTTCTTTTCATTATAAACTCTGCAATTACTCCAATCTGGTTGAGGGATTATCCACCCTGTTCATGCTGAAACCTCTCTCTCACATGCACTCTTGAACACTCACACACACATGCACACATATCCTAAGGGAAGGGAAGGGAGTTTGAAAAAGCCACTTTCTTCTGACATTGGGAGATCTCCTTACCAGATTGCTCCTCCCTGGGTGCACAATAACCACCACCAAATGTCAGGCTGTGGCAGTTTCAAGTTCAAGTTAGATCAGTTAACTTCAGTTTCCTTCTTAGCCATCAGAAAATTTGTACAACTTGGGGAGTGGGGTAGGAATCCTCACCCTTCTGCAGTCCTGTCCCTACCTACACACAGTCCCTTTGTGAGGGTGACACACCGTTCTTACTATGTGCCAAAAATGGATTCCAGCAGTTGCTTGCTAAATGTACCTTAAAGAGCTCTATACAGCACAGTACCACTCTATACAGTATGGTACCACTTGAAGACCCAACAGAATAGCAGCATAGAGCAGCAGGGCTATGACAACCAAGGACAATTTGCAGTGGTGGTATCTCTTGTGTTTGGCCAGCCAGTCTGCCAGTTCTCCCAAATTCTCTCAACCACCAAAAATACAACACATCCTTGAAGGTATTTGCCACAAAGATGTAATTAAAATATTAGGAAGTTTTGCAGCCTTCAGCAGCTGGAGTAACAGATCATTGTTTTCTACAGTAACAGAAATGGAAAGGACAGAGGATAACCAAACTGAGGAAAATAATTATTAAATCTTCACCCAAGGTCATATAAACCCCTGCTGATATGCAGCCATGCTGCAGACCTTGTAATACATGAACTTAGAGAGACTCTTAAAATAGTATTAAGACTCAGAACTTGAATTCAACAAAGTTTGGGATGTGAACTTTGATTCTCTCTGATCCCTTGCCACTTTGGCTTTGGGACTGCAGTATTCATGATATGTAGAGCTGCCTGAAAGCCAAAACAGCCTTCCTGGACTTAAAATTAGTTGTGGATAAACATTGTGACTCAAAACTTATTTATGACTCTGCAGAGGTAAGTCACTCTGTCACTGTTACCTGAGCAGAGTTGTTAACCTGTTTGACTCTTTTACAGGAATAGTTCAAACAGAAAAGAGGAGTGTCATCACATGCTCTGAGATGCTTGACACTGCTGCCCACATGCTTCAGGAAATGCACTAGGTACTACCCAAGAACCAGCTTTGCCCTCCTCCCTAACTCCATTGCCTTCTTGTCTGTCCTAGCTATCACCTAAATTACTCAAGCCTCTGGACTGCTCTCTGGGGACTCTTGGACCAGCTCCTTGCTAGGTTTCACTGGTGGAAAAAGTGCATCCCC
This sequence comes from Molothrus ater, assembly GCF_012460135.2. NCBI lineage: Eukaryota > Metazoa > Chordata > Aves > Passeriformes > Icteridae > Molothrus > Molothrus ater. The sequence goes on from NC_050485.2 coordinate 22,611,902, forward strand.
AGCAATTACAAACAATGCAACAGCTTCCCCAGCAAAGTGAAGTTGATGAGAAATACTTATTAAAAAAAACCCATCTGCCAAGTTCAGAGGGTGTTAACAAAGCAGGCAGCCCTCCAGCCCAGAGACAAAGGACCTTGATTTCCTGCTGTGGGATTAGAGCAACTCCCCACTAAAGCAGTGGAGATTTTTCCATACCTACAGCAGAAGATCTGGGCCTAAACCTGGAATGGCCAGGGACTGATTTACAGAGTCCTTTCTAATCTAAATGCAGGCCAGCTGCAATTTGTTCCAGCTCTGTGAAGAGAGCTGTTTACCCCCAGACCTCTGTCTAGTTCAGACATGCAGAATTGTTTCTCATGTACCTACTCTTCAGGGCTATTTTTATCTTCTAAACAATGACAATTAGCAGAAGTTTCAGCCAGAAAGCAAAGACCCATCTCAGCTATCAGCAAAAGGACTAATCAGCCTGTGTCCCTAAACTGCAAGGCAGTACATAGGTTACAGAAGCAGACCAAAAACTCCTCAATCCCTTCTAGCAAAGCCAGTCCCAAAAATGCTGCAGAACTGGCCTGGAGTCATTGCTAAATGCAATGATTGTCCTCATGGCCAACTCATTTTACTCAGCCACCATCTCCAGGGTGTGCATTTGCTCATTCAAGTGAGGCAAAGTCTTATAGTCATGGCCAAAATGTTTGTTAGTGTGTCACTCTAGGGTGGCACTTGAGAGCTCCATGAAATTTTTAACAGCTCCTTCTTCCAGTACCCATCTACAGCCTCTCTGAGGGAGAAGGAATGGAAGGATAGGAGCAATGTCCAGCTTTCCTTCTCAGCCCAGCCTCAAACTTTCTCCAATTTACAGAATGATTCATAAGCCATCAGCAACATACTGTCTTCAGGGAGAACAGCAGTAGGAAGATGGTAGAGACAATCCCTTTGCTAGTGAAATACTGTCCTGGGCCAACAGTTCACCTGGGGTGGGGGTGGACAGGATCTCAGCCCCAGTCCATCATGCTTGGGACTTTGGCAGGAGAGAGTTTAACTTTTCATCGACTAGCATTCCCCAGCAAAGCTGATGTTAAAAGGAGACTACAATACACATCCAGCTTCCAAAGGGTTAGCATAGCAGGCAGGAGAGGAAAGAGATGGATTTGGCTCATAATAGTCAAATTTCAAGGGTCCTCTCTCCACAAAAAATAAGTCTGCAGTTAGAACAGCCAAAAGCCGCAGGGAAGCTGGGGTTGGGGGGATGATGGTCTGGCTGTTTTAAGTGTTTCTGCTGCTCTTCAGAGCTGAATGCTTTTTCAAAGGCCTAGCAATGGATATTGATTTCAGCCTGAGAGTAGCAGCCTCCCCACCCACCCACCCTCCCACCCACCCTGAAGTGACTCTCAGCAGGATGCACTGTGGCTGTAAGTCTTCTGCTTAACAGCAAAGCAACACGTTCTGGCGACATCTTAAATATATTCATAGGACATTGATGACTGGGCTTGGAGGGGAATCAAATGGGGTAAAGGGAAGAGTGAACATGAAGAGGGGAATGAGGGAAGAAAGGGATGGGAAGGTTTAAAAATGTTAACTCTTCATGAAAGATAAAAGTCATCTTCTGATATAGCAGCACTTTAGCAGTCAGCCGCGCTGAGTAGACCCTGTCTGAGATCAACCGCATGCCAACTTTGTTCCAGAAACAAGTCTGAGAGCCTCTCTCTTCAGCAAGTATTGGTTACGTGGATAGTTCTTTTGTCCTGGCATTTAAATACTGCAGCTTAAATGAGTCCTGGGAACAAAAAACAGAACAAACCAAACAAACCCCATTCATATTAAGCCTTTTAATGATTTAAAATAGCATCTGATTGACCAGAGTGTTTGAGAAAATCAAGATCTGACAGGTCCAGAGCATCATGGTACAGTTACCAAACAGAATACAGGATGTGCCCCATGACAGAGCACTTTCATGGGAAAATGTCACTGTGGACACCCCTTTGCAGAAGCCTGTCAGCTCTTCTGCCATTCTTCTCTCTTATGTTTACTGCTATTAACAGTAACTGTGCATGTACCCACCAACACAGGCAATCATGTAATGCCACTTCACTCATATGCTTCAAATTCACTCTACAGCTGACCCAAACATATGAAACATTTTGTACTCCCCATACTGTGCTGGCCAAGACAAAAGGTGATGAGCAAACCAAGTAGGCTCTGATATGAATAATTTAACATCCATGGCATGAGAGAGAGAACAAGGGATAGGCCCTATCCGTAAATTATTTTGCACATTGATGCATCTCGATTTAATTTGCCTGGGCTTGTGCTTGTGCCTCAGTGTCTCCTCCCCTAGCCAAACTGTAATCTTGAATCAGCTTGCTGCAGAGTGAGGAGAATGGTCATCACTTCAGAGGGAGGTTCTTGGCAAAGCCCTCCTGCCTGGTGACAACTGCCCAGGGTCAGGCCATCTGCATCCTCTTGTTAGGCAGCAGCTGCTCTACTCGCTCTGCAGAAACCCTTCTTCCTTCTGGACAGCAGTGTAACTGATTTAATTATTGATGATGATGGACAGAGGAGGAGGAGTTCTTCAGGGGGAGTCATAGGCACCACATGTCACAAATCCTAAAATAAAGTCCCTGTTCTAAGGTACCAGAACAATTCCTGTCCTTTTACAGGACACTGTAATTATTGTATAACCAAGATGACAAACACTGCTAAACCCAGCCAGTTATTCAAACAGCAGGTTCACACTACATCCAGTGCCACCTTTGAGCCTCACCTTATTTTTAAAGGTTTTTTTGTTGTTGTTTACCTGTGCGAGTGTGAGGTACAGTGTAGTGTTATTTATCTGGAGATGTAGGTGTATGTTCTGGACGGGGAACGAGTGGATTCTGCCTGGGCAGCTGGGTCATTCAGAAAATCCCAGATGAGGATGGTGTCATCATGTGAGCTGCTGACGATCTGGAACTCATCAAACTGAAGTCGAAAGACTCTTCCAGAATGCTCCTGAAATGCCAGTGGGAGACAGAGCATGTTACTTTGCAAACTAGCTGGCACCTGGGATGGGGTAGGGAAGATGAAGTTGGGCTTGATTTTAGTGCCATATTAATTTGTCAGTAAACCCTAGATGACACACTGTGCATCACCATCCCAGAGCATAAATTAAACCCTCTCTCAAGGAAAAGTCTGAGTACAAGTAAAATATCTGAGTACTTGACTTGCAGGCAGTTTACATTACAGTTGTCCTACTATTCCTTAAATCCCAGTATTAGACACACACCGTGCAGAACAAACCAAACTCCCACCCCATATAATTCCATCTGGTGAGGCATACAGGTGCACTGTCTTCCTTATTCCATGGCAAAACTCCTTCCTAAAATTACAGCATTCCTAGGTACAGTAGGTTACAGGGTAAGAGATGAGAACTTTGCATTCAAGACTTGGCATCATTGCCACTGCTGAAGAGGGAACAGCTTAACACTGGAGGACACTAAGGAGCCTATTGTAAAGTCCAGTGACACAGCAGTAATTCTTCCTAAGCAGTTCTAAAAATATGATCTAGAAAGGGCATTCTTTATAGGCAGTTTGCATTCTGCTCCGAGGCTGAGTGGAAGTGGCATGACAATTTGGCAAGAGTTCAGACCATAATTAACAGGAGGCAATGGCAAGATCCTGGATTTCACAGAGCAAATCCACTCTGCTTTCACTTGTGTGTTGCCAATTTTCTCTTGGTGGTTGTGACACTCCAAGAGCAGTGGCTTCCTCCTCGGTCACCAGGGAACAGAAACTGTGCAGTGACGGTGAGCCCTGTCTCTTCCATGAACACACATTTCTCTTTAGTGCTCACACATTGTAAGGGGATTCTGAAGGTCAGGAAAAAAACATGTCTTAAAACACTTTAATACTGAATCTACAGGTTTCTCAAACATTTAGGCAAAAGAGAATTGCTAGTTACTAAAGGGGAAATCTTTGTCTTATAGCACAAGACTACAAAAATACAGCTCAGTTTACAAAGAACAACAGATGCTTTAAAGTGAATTTCTGAATCTTTAAATCAAAATTATCTAAGAATAAATGCAAATGTAAGCCAGATTCTAAGATAATTTTTTTAGAATTTCTAATCAATGGAACCTTTTTGATCTTCTAACTTGAGTTTGTTTTATAAACATCTTATGAGTTTCTGTCTTCCCACTTATTCTTAAGGCAAGTGTTTTTCCAGGTTTTGTGTTACAGCAGTAAAGAAGTTCTTCCAAAAAGTATCATTACAACAGTCAGATCCACTGATGGATTATTCACTGAGATGGTGGCGGGGGTGAGAGAGAGAGAGGGAGGGGTACTTCCAAAAGTTCTGTTCAAAACTCTATTTTTGATCCCAGTCACTGTGGTCTAAGTAAGGCTGCCCTACCTGGACTGTTTATGTCATAAGGAAAGCTGAACCATGAGCTTATTCTGTTCATGGAAAGCTTCTGTCAAATTCATGTCGCACTGTTCCAGCTAACGGAAGACAAAACTGGAAGGGACCTGGCATGCAGCGAACATTTGTTATCTGTGCACTTTCCTCCTACTGTTTGAAAATTGAACACAAGCAGCAGGAGACTCATGATGTTCATTGTGCAGCCAGGTTTAATTTTGGAGGACGAGGGAAGAGGAAAAAAACACCAAAGCATGGGTAAGCGGGTATAAGGACACCCTGTTGTCATAAAAGTCCTAAAAGCACTGCAACAGTTTCCTCTGCTCCCCACCCTGCTTTTGGCCCCCTCCATTGCTATCAAACAGGGATTTATGAGTATCCATGTGTTGAGATTCCTACAGTGTTTCCATCCCACCGCTTCTGATTTATAATATAATTAGCTGGGGCACTTTGGCTGTCCACTGCTGGAACATGCAGAGGAAATCACACCAGTTAAATTAAGTCTACAGGTTACTAGGCACACATTTGTCTCAGGCTGGAGCAGAGAAACACTACTAATACCAAGTCTTAAGTCTTAGACTCTCAGGATATGAGCTCATGGGCACAGAGTTGTTCCATAGCTTGGAACTGGGTGACCAATGACAAAGGGCTTTTCTGGATTTCAGCCATGAAACTATTTGCACTTCTATTTGGCTAACAAGAAGGTTTTTCAATGTAGCACCTGCGGGCATCCAAAGCTCTCATGGACTCTGATCCTGTAGCTGATGGTCCAAATACATGATTGGAAAAGGGTAGCATGACTTAATGATCTTACTGCCTGTCAACTAAGTCCCAGTAACCTCACAGCCTGCACCAAATGTGACATAAAGTACTTCAGTGAAATCTACAACAGGAGCAATTCAGGTGGTTGATGGGTGTGCAGAAGGTCAGCCAGCACAGCTCAGCTGGTGAGAAGTAACCACACTTTTAGAGAATCAGATAGCCTTGGTATGATCCTGTTTTAGAGTACAGACTACAGTCATGAGCCACAGCAGGAAAAGTTCTGACATATACCTATTGAAACACTGCCCAAACAATTTCAACCTAAGAAATAAAAACATACAGTACTTATTTTTCAATGAGATTTTGGTACTGGTTGAAATCTTGCTTTATCCCCAGCAACAGTGCCTTTTTTTTGCATGGAATGTGGTGGAGGAACACTTACAGAACCACCCCAAGGCCTTGGCTGTCCTGGCATTTTTCTCAAAACTTTCCCACATTATTCTAAGACCAAGCAGAGCCATTTTTAAACATGACTGTGAATGTTGTTAACACTCACATAATGACATTTCAACCACATCATCACTGACCTGCGCTAGAAACCAGTGGACAGCATGAAAAGAGTAGTTGCTGTTTGGGCATAAGGCAATTTCACTTTCTGTTTCTGTCCTGCTTTTTCTTTAAGCACCCAAAAGGCAGTTAAAAGCAATCCCAAGTGTGTTTGTTCCTCAAATTGGGAATGTACTGTTTTTAAGAAATTTCATGCCAACAATTCATAGAACTTACTACTACATCATCAGGTACACACAGATTAATGTAAATCCACTAGCATATGGATTCCAAGGATGAGGTAAAAAATGGATTCAGTTATTAACTTCAAATCACAGAATAAAACTGTTCAAAAGTCCAGAGTGGAGTGAAAAGGTTAGAGATTCTAACTTTTAATGCTTGCAATTAATATCTTGCAAAATTAGAAGTTGGACAGCCAAAAAAGCCAGACCCCTAGAAATTATTTCAAGATCCTCCAGACTGGGGCTGAACTGACTTGAGTTTTCACAGCTCAAGATAGCTCTGAACAAGCACACTTTCCTCAACACCTCTAGCTAAAGCTCTTACCACAAGAGTTCGCAAGCAGAGGGTCCCTGCTGGAGCACGAGGATCCAAAGCAGCCACAAGATCCCATACTTTAATTTTCCTAGTGGTGAAAAATAGACAAACACCATGGCTCTGTTAAAGAGAAAAGAGCAACTACTCACAGAAAAATAACTGTTAGTACAACTTAGCTAATACACCAGTTTAAGGAAAATTACAGCAATCCTCCTGCTCTTGAGACCTGCTTCTTGCATTTCCCCTTTGTAAAGCTTATAGAACTTAATGGGAGGTAAAAATATGCTGTCAGTAAAGTAAAACACATAAAAAGCAGGTGGTAATAACTAACAGAAACACACGGGAGTGCAGACAACTTGTCTGTAATGGCAAATGGTCCTGCAGACAACCACAGATGGGAAAGATTGTTCTTAAAAGTGGTTGAGCTGGAAGGAATTTCAGGTTGAGTCAGTCAGATATTCTTACCAAGCACAAGAACTGGACCACACACATCAAATCACATGGACTTATTTTAAAAGAAGATGAAAGCTATGCTCTTTAGCATGGTTCTCACTTACTGGCCATGAAAAGGTCCTCTTAGTATGAGAGACAGTCTGATATTTATACAGAAGATGCACAAAGTGGGATGGGAGACACTGAGACAGACAGAAAGATGCAAAGCATTGACTGCACTGATATCCTCACCCATCATATGCCCCACTGACTATCCTCTTGTTATCAAAGCGTATGCATCTCACCAACTCTTCATGGCCTTCCAGTACTCGTAAACATGCCCCACACTCTATATCCCACAGCCTGGAAGAGAGTACAAAGAAGCATTAAGAATTTTTTAATACCTTAGCATTGCACTGAAACATTTGGTCTTTGCTTGTAGTTAATGGAAACTTGGAAATAAAGATTATGATGGAACAACAAAGAAGAAAGAAACCACACTCATCACTCCTTTCCCCACAGTTAAATAGATACATGATTTTCCACATGACCCTACGATGTTACAGTAACACACAGGAGATGAGCCACAAACCAGTTGTGTCTAGTATCTACAGCTCTAGTAACACAAGGTATCTCTCAGTTATCTTCACAGTAAGCCTCACTTTATTTTACTGAGGTTCATAGTTTGTAAAAGTGTTGTGCCTTGGTTTTAAGATATTAAGAGAGAGAGACTTACTAATCCCCTCAGCAGCTTGTTTCAATTGATACGATCACCTTCATGGGGATGTGACCTTTCTGTTCCCCTACATGCCCATTTCTGATTTGGAGACTTCCATCAGACAAATTAAGTTATCAATATAGTGGTGTGAGGTTCAAGAATTAACAAGACCTTTTTCTTTGTCGTTTCTCCTCCTGAAGGTATGTTTAATCTGTAATCCAGGCACTTATGCATATACTAAAATGGATGCTCTGTGTTTATTATTTTAAATGCATTTTTTTTCTTGCTCTCAAATAACTCCTGTGGCTCTATGTGAACTGTTTCTAGTAATACAGTATTTTTAAAAAGTTCTGGCACCCAAACCAATATACAGTAAGAGGCCCAGCAACACATTATTCTTTCAACTGTACCTATCCCAGAGTTTTAGCTTTTGTGATGGATTTTCAGCATGGAGAATAAATTAAAATACATAATATTTACACCTGGCCACTACCTTGAAAACTAGTTAAAGGCTTCAAACAGTTATGAAGTAAGTCTATTTGTTTTCCATACTTTTGCCAGCTCTTTGATATGACTCCCAATTACCATGGATAAAAAAAGATTATTTGCCTACAAGAACTGAAATTCTTTGACATGTATAGTCTAGAGGTGTTCCATCTCTGGCTGAGACATGCTCTGCTCCTACAGTAATCCTGTAATAGCAATATCTGCTCTGAGTCCCTGACACACAGCAGAAAGAAAGCAGTCACAAATGTTCTCAAACGCTCATTCAGTAAGTGCTCTGACTGGCATGAACTTCATTGCAGTGAGAAATATTGGGGGGGTTTGTGGAATTTCTCTGGGTGACACATCTTGAAGCAGTACAGCTGCTGAGAGGTCAGGTCACTTTTGCTTGAGAGACAAAGAAAGAGATAAACCATCCCCCATGTATTTTATTCCTGAGGTTCCCCAGGGAATAATCCAGATCTGGTTGATGTGTGCCCAAGGCTGGTGGATAATGGTTGCAGCTGTCTTGCCACAACAAGTTTCTCTCATTTTGGACAACAGAGGAATGAACAGAACACTTTTGTCACTGTGGAACTGAGAAAGGATAGGTCTATGCACATGTTTGAAGCCAACAAGGAGCTCAAAGTGATTCTTCAATCTGTGAAGTTGATCTTTCAGGAATCTATGAAGGGCCCAACAGTTTTACTTGAGTACAGCACACCAGTCAAGGTCAGAGCAAGCAACTCCATGAAAAGGTCAGCCAAAGGCACTCTGGCTGCTAGAGAGCATTACCTCTCTCAAGGACTGTAAACAGGATGGACAATGCCAGACATTAACTGGTGCAGAAAGGTTTGGAAGACCAATCTTGTGCCAGGAACTTTTGTGCCATGTGTTTCCATTCCTTGCCATTGATCATGAAATTGCCAGCAGCTCTGGGAGGCTGCATCACACTAACTAAGGCCTGTATTTTCAGGTCCCAGTCTGAGGTTTTACCTGGATGGGATTACAAGAGGTGATCATGTCCCTTGTCACATGGCAAATGGGCTTTCATGTACAAAGGGGATAAGTGCTATTAAGAGTAGGGTCTCTTAGCAGAGTTGGTGCCAAGGGACTTTCTCAGATTTGATAAGTTTCTCTTACTTTTACTTTTTTAAATATTCAAAGGAACAAAGAGTAAAAGAACTAAACTTAAGGCTTGAGAACTAACTAAAAAAAAAAATCACTTCAATTGTGTACGCAGTCAAAAACACTACCACTGCTCTTTCCTGTAACTTTGGGAGAACTTCTGGAAATAGAGGGAGGTCTGCAATTATCTCAGACTTTAATTCACTTGAAAGCAGAGCAGGGAGATGTACAGAAGGCAGGTGAATCTGAATCCCCACCTCTTAGAAAGAATGCTGTTGTCTAACAGATTGGTATCAGATCCTTATGTGTGCACATCCTAGAAATAGACACATGAAGACCCACCACTCATTAAAAACTTAACCCAACATAATATTGTCTAATTTTATTTTCTTGCCCTAAATTCTCCGGTTCCTTTTTTTTCCTACATTTTTTTTTTTTTGGCTGTAGCAATTAGGAACTTTGAAGCTAAGATACTGAAGTGATTGGATTAAACTTGACGGACCAGTTTCTGCTAGATGGAAATTAGCACAACGATAGTGATGTCTATGTAGCAGGTGAAATTTCTGGCTTAAATCAAAACCTAAACATTTTTTCTATGTCTCAGCTACTTTACATGTCCTCAACGTTTGCAGTTACAAAACTAGAAATCACAAATTCATCTTCTGGAAAAAACTTTCTCTGCAACTGAGGAATAATGGGCTTTTAAGTTCTAGATCAGCCTGTACTGAAGTCCAGCACACAACATCTGATAGTGGATTAAAATCAAATGTAAAAAGCACCAAGCCATCCACAAAGATGACTTAAGAAACTTTTTCTTAATCATCCTTCTACTGACTTGTGCCCTCTGCTAATGGCTGGGATGGGAGAAAACTGTCTTTCAGCATCTTGCCTTGCTCACACTGCTGCTAAACTTGACTCCCATTAAGATTCACTGTTGACATTCCTGAAATTCTAGCACAATTTATCTCTTAAGTAGGGATTTTGTCCAATGCAAGCATAAAAGTAACTGTATTCCTGTTTAGTATTATCACTATCTTGACATTTATTTTTATTAGCATTGCATATTTTAGATCCTTCCCTAGCTGCTGTAGTATTTAACTATTTCTTGCTCTACTTCTGTGGCCAAGTTTCATGGTACAACTGCAGAGGGCTATTTTTTCTATTTGAAGTGCAGTTCTCAGCAGTGGTGCTGCTCTTACACAATGCCTGTAATACCTCTTCCCTTGATTAAGAGATGGAAGTTTTAGCTCTCCTGGTCATGCTCTGAGACAGCTTTGTACTAAAATTTGGAACAGTGACCTGGTGATGTCAACCAAAGGACCACTGTTTTTCTACAGAATGCAGAGCAGGGAGAGGCAGCATGTTGCAAACCAAGTCCACAGGCAAACAATAGCACAGGTCATTCTCACTGAGGAAAAATTATTACATGTGAAGTGAAGGGTTCCTGCTTACACTACCAGCTTTCAAGTTTCACCAAAAGGCAGACAATTACTTTAAAAAATGACAAAGGGAAAGGGAGGTTGCTGTTACTCCCATTTCCATGACAGAGCCATTTTTTTATATCACGTAACTAATATTCAAGCTTGTTCCATACATCCTGAAATTAGTGGGACATCCCTCTGCCAGCATCTGCAGGATGTAGGGAGAAATTCTGGTTTGTGATACCAGAAAGAGTTAAATCTCAGACTGCAACTAGGGCAGCTGGAGAAGTGCAAAAGGCAGCAAACTGAACTTCATGCTCTAAACCAGCTGTTCCAAACTTAACCAGGTGCCAAGTACCACAAGAAGAGTTTGGCGAGAGCCCAGGAGGATTTCTGCAGAGGATTAAATGCCTCTTACTGCAAATCTGACCCCTTTAACTAGACACATAGTCCAATTAAAATATCACAAGAGGACATCGTAGAAAGTGGTACTTGCCAGCTCCTTCATACACCAGAACTGTCAGAGCAAATGCAACTTGTTGATTAGTATGGGACCTCTTGAGATGTAGAGGATGAAAGACAACACAGTAAAACAGGCTTCTAATATCTCTTTCCAGTAGTTCCCAATGTTCTATACTGAAGAAAGCATATTTCAAAGTTGACAAGGGTACAGAGCACTTCAGCTGCCTAACCTCAGCACGTCCCAAGGCACCAGAGACAGTGTGCCTGCACAGAACCCTGTGATGGGGAGTGTGTCTCTCACCTGATGGTATTATCTGAAGAGCCGCTCACTACTAGCCTGTCTCTGTACTGCAGACATGCAATGCCTCGTTTGTGGCCATTTAAGGTGCGCACAAATTCGCAGGTACTAGTGTTCCATACCTGTGACAGGAAGGGGGGAGGGAACCACAGAGACAAATTATTACGAAGAGACTAACAAAAGATGGTGTCTGTATGATAAATAGATGCATCCAGAATGCTCTTAATGAAGATGCTACCATTAAGACTGGGAAAATCACCCCTCTGATGACCTGTGATTATAGTCTGCAACTGATAGCAGGGTGGGTCACTGTACACAGAAGATTTTTGCCACACAGTATCAAATTAGCTTCCAGGTTCAGCATTCTTGGGTTACGATTTTGTTTACACACGATAGATTCTCCTGAGGTTTAATGCTGCAGACTGGGATCACAGCAGTAACACTTAAGTGCCTCCTTAAGTATCTCCTATCAACTCACCTTCACTTTTGTCCCCATGCTGCCCTCTAACAACTGTTTAAATGACTGAACAGATTATGGAAGTGGTCAAGTCGAAAAAGAACACAGAAAAAAATGTTCTTTTTTAACTGTATCTGTACCTGGAACTGATTTGCCATAGGTTCTGTAAATAAGCGGTGCCAGCTCAACTGAGGAGGGACAAGTGCAAATGAGCAGGAGGAAGAACACTGCTTCTAAAGGAAGATCCTGCCAGGGGCCATCTTCCCCATCTGGTCACTGTTCTTTCCTAATAAATACCCCAGAGCAGCAAACAAAAAGCCTCTGAAACACCTCACCTTTATAGTTCTGTCACCTGATGCCGATACAATGTACTTGTCATCAAAGTCCACCACGTTGACAGCAGCTCGGTGCCCTACGAGCACCCTCCTGAGGGTGATGTCTGTCGGGGAGGCCATGTCCCACACGGCGATGGAGCGGTCCTTGGAGCATGTCACCATCATGCCGTTGTTGAAGCGCAGGTGCAGCACGGCCTCGCAGTGGTGGATCAGCGTATTCAGCATCTCGCCCGCGTTCACGTCCCACACTCTGCAAGGTTCACATTTCAAACCAGACAGATGAGAGTTAACAACCTGCACTGCGAATTTTCTGCAGAGCCAGAGAGGGACAGGGAGAGGTAATTGACTCTCTAGCGATATTAGAGAAGCAAACACCACAAGTTATATCTACATCTATTAAATAGTTCATTAAAAAATGTATTAGATAAACCTGTTGATTATGTGTACATTGAGACAGTCCAGCAGCCAAAAACCCTGCAATGCAGTTAACACCATAAAAATAATGCACCCAGGAAAAAAGCATTCTTTAATTAAGGAAATTTAATGCTGAGGAAAGGTAGCAGACTGATGGCCTTACTGACTGGTGTTTCCTGGTTGTGCCAGCCTATTATACACTTCATTTCCAGCCAATGTGGAGAAGTAAGTTCCCTGACAGGCTTCATTTTTGACCTCTCTCACAGGACTATCAGCTCAAGTGGTAATTTATACAGAAGCAGAAGACAAGACAATTATTTTCAAACAAATACAAGTAATTGCCACAAGTTGCACCATGATTTGCATTTACCCTGCGGTGCATCTGGTACACAGCTACATTCCAGGAATGCACTGAATTCCCAAATTAAGACATAGCATTTATGTCAATTTAATGTTATTGGAACCAACTGTTTCAACTGAAAGATAATTTAAGATGCAAGTTAGATAAAAGCTTTATACAGAACTTTTAGTACCTGAAATGAAAATTTTAAGCCTTAAAAATATTTATTTTGGGCTATTCTGTTGGCAAACTTCTTTTGCCCTCCATAAAGAGATTTCTTTTGGTACTATGACACCTTTATCCCAGATACACTATATGAGAGCAGAAAATGGCTGTATCATCAGGCACATCAGACCTCGCAGAAGTTAAAACTTCCTGCTGCCAATAAGGCAAGCAATAAGAAAAGGCAAGATGTGAGAAACACTTCTAATGTCTTATTTTCTAACTTATGGAAACTAAAGTGCATCAACTTATAAACTCTAAATGAGAAGGAAAACCACATTCCAATTAGAAAATGCAAAGGAGAAAAAACTAAAGACCTGAGCCATTAACATACGAGCAGTTTGCAGACAAGGTTGCCAAACTGAACAGGAGCTGGAGACCCACTGACTTCTTTGGACAAGTGCATCCCTGAGATCTCAGAAGCATTAAGAGCCCATCTGTACTGTCTATTGGATGAAGCCTCTCTTCCTGAGGAGACCCAAGGATAAAAGTGATGCATCCTATATGCCTCTGGGGTCTGCACAAACCTTTATAGATACAGTGGGAGACAAAGTATTCCTGGGCAAGTAGCCAGTCTGCAATTTGGCCTGCCTGGCCTGATATGGAAAATGACAGTGCTTGTTACAGAAATCAGCCTCTCCTTTTGTGATCTGTTTAGCCCAGTGCAGTTCCCACATCACCTCCAGGCAGGCAGTGTTGCTGAAATTCTGGATTCCTATGAATGACAGGACCCCAAAACCTAGAAGAACTGCAAGACTGCATGCATCACATGTTATAGTTCGATTTAATTAGCTTAACAATACTACTATGAGCTTAACGACAGTATTTTACACAAGCACAGAGGAGCTTGCAGCCATCTGAATGCATGCTAATAGCTCCAGAAAAGGCCACCAATGCAGGTTTTTGCTGTCTAACTTCACTACAAGAGCAGTGCTTGTACTCTGACAAGGAGGGAGTATATAACAACATGGAGAAGTCAGACCTGCCCCTTCACATCCAAGCTCATATTGCAATTCATTAACTCATAAGTGCCTCTATTTACACTACAGGTGTTACACTCTTTGGTATCCTCCAATATGACTGGTGGACTTCACAAATGCACAACATGCATCACAAATGCTATCTTGAGGTGTCCATCCTTTTTCTGGAGACTTGAAGAAAAGCAAGGTTAGAAAGATTTAATGAAAAGAAACATCATGCTAAAATTTAATTTAAAGTCAGAGGACATCTAGTCATACATATTTTGTTAAAATTAAATGACAACGGACAACTAAACCTACAAACTTGCTTTGAAAACCTCAACTCTTAAAAAGTTATTCTCAAAGAGAATTTATAACATTCTCAGGGAGTGTCAAAACATGCAAAACCTTGGTGGAATGCCAGATGGCCTTCCTAAGTCATCTTGACCTTGACTGGCCTTGGCTTAGATTCTCATTTCTCCCTGACAGCGATTTGCATGGACATCTGATAAGGACAGCACAATGCTGAACAACTTCATGGAACTGCTTGAACGGCACACATTTAAGAAGAGATCATTTCAGCAGCTTGCAAACCTGAAATCTTAAGAGGCAAACAGAAAGGTGCAAATCAGGGGCACACACCTGACTGTTGAGTCTGAAGATCCAGTAATGATCACCCGTTCATCATACTGGAGGCACAGGACAGAACCCGTGTGGCCGGTGAGAATTCGCTTGCATTCCAATGTATTCTTATCCCAGATCTAAGACAGCAAACATTCAAAACTGGACAGTTCAGTAAGGTTTCCATCTTTCAGCACTTACTGGTTTGACTAGACTGTTTTTTACTATAGCACATCTTCCATAGTGCACTTAGAACACATTTAGTGGCATCTGCAGAGTCTTCTACAGGCTCTTTGGTGCAATACATTGACATCTTTGATATTACTGGCTTTACTACGAATATTGGTTTTACTTTCTCACAAGGATACAGGGCCCAGTAATTACATAGCCTGTAATTACTGCTGGACAGAAACTCTGCTGGCGAAGCCTGTCTGTCTGAAAACAGGGTCTCTCTAGCCAGATAAAAGAGTAGCTGCTGTGCAGGTGGGAGATGGGGGAAGGGGAAGCAGAAGGCTAGGTTACTAACAAGAGACTGGGTAGGTGTCACTGAAATTAGGACACTATTATTTATGGCATAGGCACTCCAAGCCATTAGTATGCCATGATGGAGCATTCTCACCTTAATAGTATTGTCTCGTAGGCCGCTTACTATCTTCTGATCATCATACTGTAAACAATAAACCCCTTTGCTTGTCTCACTTCGGCAGTGGATCCTCTGTAAACTGTGCCTTCCACACCGCCAGTTCGACTCTATCGTCTTGAAGAGATAGGAGACAAATGAGATGTAGGGGAAAAATAAAAGCACAGAACTATCTCCCCTTTTTTCCCTTTGGTTGAGAAGGCAGCAGACACTTTTCTTTACGCTTTTTCCTGCAATCAGGCCCATACAATGACATAACTGCTTTCTAGAATACATGTAATAAAACCAATTAAACAGACAAATGCTTAGAAAATATATTGTGGCTAAACTGATCTGTGCTGTTGCGAATGGTGAGGAAGAAGTAACCTAAAAGTCTTTTTCTATCTCCAACCTTTAGCCCCTGCTGACTCAACAGCTAAATAACTGAAGAGAAAGTCTCAGTTGAGCTCTAAATGCATTTACAAACTTGTCACAACAGTGCCCGAGCACTGCTTCTGTCGTTAGGAAACAACCAGAACATGCCATTTTGCTCACACTAAATGCAAGGCAAACATGCTCAGCTGCTTCCTGCTTTCCTGAGTCTTAGGACTGCAGAGTTCAGAAATGCACTTTCTCCCTGCTCCAGTTCTTGATATTCTCCTTTAACAGCCTATTAGGTCTCATTGCACCAGGAGGAGCAAAGTACCACGGAACAGAGAAAACCAAGATGTTACAGTGCTGCTGTGATATCTGATGTGCAAAGTGTGGAGACTCCACCTGCAAACAGCTTACTGCACAATCCAACTCATCCTCTGTCTAAAGGAGCAGCAGGATCTTTTATTAGTATCCCATATCTACAAACTCCAGACAAACACAGACATGTCAGATTTAATGAAATACTACACTGCAATGGAATATCCTCAGAATTTCAGCATCATGAATAAATCAGGAACATTTGAAAAAAAACAAAACTAAAAAAACAATAGTGAAACACCACCATATCTGGCAGCTGTTTCTTACCTCTATGTCCTGTATAATTTTGGGGTAAAGTGCTCTGTAGAAGGAGTTGGGTGGCGCAGTTCCATCAGGAGGTTTATTTTTAAATAGATATTGCCCCCTGGAAGACAAAGAACATTTCCACTGAACACAAATCATCTTTCAGCATTTTGGAGAAAGGTCCTCCTGGCATTTTACAAATGGATAACCACTGCTGACAGATTCACAGTCAAACTTAATTTACTAAGATGGGATGGTTCCTTGTTTGTTTGCCCTGCAACGTGTCAGTGTTGCATTTTAACACTGAAATACCCAAGAAAAATCTGTGTCTAGTAACTTGGGGAAGGGAAATAAATTCTCTATTATGGACATGGGCCCATTCAGCACAGTAAGGGTTGACAGTGGTTCATGCTTGCAATATTCACACACATTATCAGAGGTCACCTTTAAAATAAAGCATGCAAAGCAAAGGAAATAAGCCAAGGAACCCTCAAACCCTCTACACATTCAAGGCTAGCTTTTATCTGCATTAGCAGGAACAGTATCAGTTTGGGTACACGGACATTTTACTGCTACTACTCTGTGCTGGTAAGCAACACCTCATCTGTGGTGCCTCCCTCATCTCAACACTGATTTGGAATACTCACATCCCAAGCCAGAGTTTTGTTACCAAAAAATCTGTAAACGGCAATCACTGCCTGCTGTGTAAAAAACTTTAATTCCTCATCCTGAAGTTAAGAAGCCACCAAACACGGTGTGGAAGCTAGTAAACCCCACCATGGGCGTACTAACTGCTGTTCTGCCTGGCAACATGCCTCACAAAATGGAGAGAGGCACAAATGCCTCCGAGTGTAATCCTGGCATCAGAGGCACAGAGTTTACACTGGGCCAGCTCTCCACTTCTCCCTCCCTTGTTCCATTACAGCATAATTAATTGTTCAATACTTCCTTGTGCATTTCCTTCCTGTCCTTTCCATACAGTACACCTCAAAACCCATTTCAGAGACTGCAGCTGCCCTGATACACTTGAACTAGAGAGATCACAACAATGAACCAAAATCTTTGGGTTGTAAGGCAATACCAAACTACAGGACTGGACAAGCAAAATGACAAATGCTCAGGAAAAGAACTTTTGATACTTCTTTAAATCAAGAATTCAAAGTACAACTCGAGAGAAAGGTGCTTTCATGTTTGGACAGAGGAATTACCTCTTTCTTCAAATATAATGACCAGCAGACATGCATATGGGAACAAATACATGAAGATGGCATACATGGATGCAGACAAGCCACTAACTAGACAGATACCTATTTCCTGTGATCCAGCCTGGAAGTGCATTCATGAAAATTAGTATTACTGGCCAAGGAAGATGAAAACCTCTTTCGAGATGCACAGAATACCTTGGAGACATCCTGGAAGACTTGGGGCAGGTCTAGAAAAACCTGTGTACAAGCCTGTGTGCCTAAAAACCTTTTAATTCTTTCTAACTTTACTAGCTAATGTAACACAAAGTCTGGTTGCTACCTGTAAGTTGTGCTGTGCTGCATGCATAGTCAGCTGTTTACTGTTCAGCTGAAGGATTGCTTGGAATTTCCATGGCATCCCAGTAGCTGTTGTGCTGTGGCTCTGGGATAAAAGGAACTATTGTTTGCAGGTTTTGATGACCAGCCAATTCAATCACACAAGCATACCCAGATTTTGGGCTTCTGTTTTATATTTCTCTAAATCTGTGTAACTCTTACTGCTCCCTGACAATCTGCCAGTGAAGGCTGCCATGCTGCAAAACTGGGGGGGGAGTTCTGTTGTAAACCATGAGCTGCAAATGCTGAAATCAGGCAGCTCATGTGCAAATTGAGGAGCTGTAACCAAGTAACACCAGTTGTCCATCATTCTGAACTGTCCAGTTAGTAATCTCCTTTTGCCATGCACAGAGCTAGCACTGATTACAAGCTATGAAGTTCTATAGCACTGGGTATTTTCTGTCTGCATCTCCTAACCACACAGCTCTACCTGTTCACCACAGAGATAACCAGAGGGCAATATGAAAGACTTGGGCACAACTTGCTCTTGAGTCAAAGTAACCTCCAGCACATACCTGAAGAAGAGGTGCCGTAACAAGGTGACTGTCCTTCAGATGAGAAGCAAAACTTTGCACCTGTCTTTTGGAAATGTAATGTGTCTGTATGACCAGTATTTGGTGCTAATGTTATTTCTAAAGTGTGGAGGGAGCAAACCCCAGTGATGCCTCAGCAGAAGACACTCAGCTGATTACACCATACTCCAAGAATGGAGAATGAGAATTGGGAAGGGTCTAAACAGAGAAAACTGAAAATAGTAAGAGGACAAGACAACACATCATTATGGTTGGCTAGTGCAGCCAAAACATAGGAAATGTGCTCATCTTCAATGTGGAAAAGGTTACTGCAAAAAGGAGAATGAGAAACTGTCCTGCTTATCTGTGCAGGTCAAATGCAACAAGTCAAACTGTAGCTAGGAAGACAGCCTAGATATCAGGAAAACCTCTCAAACACTGAAATTAGAAAGAGTAAAAAAAGTGAAACCATCGAATGACTTTCCCAGGCATTGCCTGGGGAATCTCCATCAGTAGATTTAGTAAATCCTGGCTAAGGCCCCATGGAGAACTGAACAATAGGAACTACTGAGACAGCAACATAAGTTCTCCTGACCCCCACCCCAAAGCTTATCTCTGTAACCCTATAGGCTATGTTACTTAACCCTTACTATTGGTCAAGTTTGGGTTCCCCTTAACCCTATAAAAGGGGCCTGCTTTAGCCCATTCGACAGAAGAAGAGCTGTCACTGGGACCCTTCACAGACTCCCCCAATAAACATCACTGTGGAACGCCAGGACCTCTCCTTCTCCTCTCTCGCCGTCTGCTGCAGCCTCAAGCCAAGAGCACCCTACCTTAGCAAGCAAGAGCTGAGATCCTAAGAGAGCTTGCAATCACTAAAGAGCTGGCAATCACCAAGCTTGCTAAGGGGTTCAGCCCGCGGCGATCGGCCTCGAGCTAGCCGAGCTTTGGCGCACCCTGTCCCCCTGAGGACTGAGCTCCCGGGCTATCTTGCACTGCTTGATGATAAGGCCAGAATAGAGGCTTTATTATAAATAGAGGATTTTAAGAACAAGTTAAGACAAAGATTTGGGATGACTTAAGAAAAATCTGTCTCTTCCTATGGGAAACAAAAAGGGCTAAATGACCTCTCAAGCTCCTCTTAGGACCTACTGTGACTTCAACAGTAGGGAGAAAAAATTGAAGTCCTCAAGAGAATAAGTCACTAAAAGAAATGCAAAAGTTACCACTGTCATGCTTGTGTTTATTTTATACTCTTTAAAACACTGCACTATTGGAAACAGATCAAAGTAGTATTTATTTGTAAAGAATGTCTCATAATCCTGATTTACTTGCCTTTACTTCCTGAGACAAACAGTATAACAAAATTAACCATAAACCAGGAGTCTTTGTTTGCAACTCTGTATCTTTTTAATAGCAACCAAAATGCCTGAGCTGTCACTTTTATCTTGTTTATGAAATATTCATACCCAGTTTCCCTTCTGCCAACATCCTAGGGACACCCTTGGAAAAGAAAATTATGTATTAAAGGGTGTACCCCTGAGAGAGAAAGTTCTAATGAAATGTTAGCAGAGCAGCTTCAAACTTGAGTGAGACCTACATTGTAGTAAGGCTATTCCAGATGATTATTAACTAATCTATCTGCATTTCTAAAGTCCCCTATTCTCCATGGTACCTACCCTCAGCTTCCAGTTTGAAAATTAAACAGATATCTAATAGTGAAAATCTGCTGAGGAAAACAAACAGACCTATCAGGAAAGAACTAATTCATAGCACATGCTCCCTCACTGCCACTCCTGAAAAAGCTCTTCTGCTCTGAACTGCTGACCGGTTTAGGGTTCCCTCGAGGCACACACAGCTTCTTAATTTGAACTGAAAGACAGCTGGGTGTAAAAATCTCAGTCTGTATATCTCACTTGTCACAGTGGGCTAAGAGCATGATCAGAAGGAAGTTGAGGAAAAAATCCCCCATGTTGCCACACAGCTAAATGTGGCACCTAACTCCCCAGTGCCTGATTTTTGATGTAAGCAACTGTCAGGTTTGGAACTAACATGATGTTTCAGTGCTGAATAACCCTCTTCAAATATGGTTTGAAACACACAATCCCTGCTGTCCTGAATGGGGGCAAAAGAGGTGAAAATTCAGTTTCCTTACCATCCTCTCCTCTCTGACAAACCCCTCCACAGGGAGTCTGTCCTGACCATTCTCTCAATGAGCTTCTTCCACAGCATCCCATCCGACGTCACCCGGTACCACTCCTTGCACACCAGCTCAGCAGCACACAAAGATCTGGCATCCAGGTATGACAGAATGTTCTCAGCAATGTGATCCAATCCCCGAGCTGGAGGAGAACAACAACAAGAGGAAAACATTATTTGTTGGACAGACAACTCCCCCTGCTAGTACAAAGATACACTCTCCTTCCATCTCCTCTTCTGCATGCGGAGCTGGACAAAATGCACAGAAGAGCATTTGAGGCTAAGATCAGGAGTGAGCAGTGTTATCCAACTTCCTTTGGATATAGAACAACAAGTCATTAAAAATAATAAAGAATCCAAGAAGTCATTCCAATCTACTTCGATGGGTTTTAGCACTAGGGGGATATTCTATGGATGGCATTTCCAACTCAGCAACGCAGCCCCCAAAATCTCTCTATATTAGGACCATTTCTCATCTCACTGCTACAGCTGTTCTCATGTTGCAACGGCTCAAAAGCTGTTTTTGCTAAAGCAGTAGCTTTTAAATGTAATGAAGAAAAAAATATATATTCCCAATGTGTGCCCTGAAGGGTAGCGGTACCTTTAGACAGGGGGGAGGGAAGGATATGCAGATGCACAGGGACGTCAAGAGGGAAGGAGAGGCTGTGTATGGAGAAAGTGAAGCAGGTTTGCTAGTTTCATTTATTTTAGGAGGTGAAGGAAAAATACACACCAAAATAACATCATTTGCAAGTATTTCCCAGTGTGAATACCAGGACTAGCTTTACTTCAGTATGACTGGAATGAAATGTAAAGCAATTGCCTGGTTAGCACCAAGCAGCTCAACGAAATGTCTATGTAGGGAAGGTTATGCTATATTTCTTAACTGGATGGAGGTAGTCAGTCAAAATGTGCCCTTACCAACTCAAATTTAATCACAATCAAAACTTCAGGAAAACAAGATGCCTTTTAAATGAGAAGTTGTGTAAATACAGCTTCTCTTGAAGGCTGTTTGGTTCACAAGTGAGACACACCGCCAAGAGATTATCTCACTTCACAGGTTAAATTTCATACGCTTTGTGAAAGTTTAGACCACATCATCCCTCAGGCATAATGTTCAATCCAAGCAAAAATGAAGCATTGCAGATTGGTATTACATGCATCTTCCCTCTGGTTCAGATTTGGGACAAAGTTAAATACATGTTTTCTTGCTTTTAAAACAACAGCCTCAAAGATCAGGCCCTGCTTGTGAGAGAGTAAGAAAAAGCAGTAAGTACATTTTTACAATCACATGTCTGGACTTCTGCAAACTGGGTGCAACCAGCTGACTTTGGTTAGAGTTCATGACACAAAAATGGCCCAACCTTTTTTCCCTTAATGAAAAGATCTCAAAAGTATCTCCCACTGCATGAAAATTAGACAATTCAGCATGCTCCTCCTGCTGCTTTCAAATATACTAAACTTAGAATACACTTTGGGTCAGATATTCTGCTCAGCATTTTATGCTTCAATCTTTATGTAGAAAAAGCATGTGAATGATTCCAGGCACAACCAGAGAGTGGAGAAAGAGGTCTGACATTTCTTATCTTTAGAGATGCAAAATTAGAAGTCAACCTGCAAAATAAAAGCATCATCAGCCTTTATTATGTATTTAATCTGAAGAGACATGTACAACCACTATTAAAAAACAAAAGTGTTTATAAATTTAGATTGACTTCACAGCAAATTGTGGAAAGAGGAAGATAATGGTTTAGTGAATGTCAACAGGAATTTGCAGGAATTCCACAACTGGCAGAGGTAGACATGGACATCCTGTTGCCCCATTCCTGAAGCTTTGTGTGGAAATGGCAGATTTCCCAGTCTGTGCTGCTTCCAGCAGGCTCACAGACGTTTACAGACCCACCAGGAAACTTACAAATGCCTGCCTCCATAGAATCCTTACAGGTGGCTTTAGGTCAGCAGCATCACCAGATGAATTAATTTTATATATGGGGAACAACTGGTGGTTTTAGGAAGCAGGGCTACACTGCAACACATGGGCACAGTAATCTTCACCCATGTGCCCTTTCTATTTCATCAGGACTTGCAATTTACATCTTGGCTGCAATAAGGTGCTGTAACTACTGCCATGTCCTTAAGTCATCCTTTGCCATTGATACTAGACCCTTTGCAGCTTAAGAATACTAATGCTTTGGCCTCACCTCCTCACATTTATGATAAGTGGATGGGCAGAGCTATTCTGGCCTGGTTGCAAACTCAATGTTATTATTTTGTTTCTTAGGAACAGCACAACTCACTGAGGCATGTATCTAACAAAGCATTGCTTCCTTAAAAAGGGAAAACTCTGCTCACCGAAGATTTTGCTAAATGGATGTGAAACATGATTAGCCCTTCAACCCTCTGAACCAACAAGAATGTTTCAGCTATTTCACACATGAAATCCTTATCAAAATTACTTTCCTCATAAAAAATGTTAAATAGCTTGAAAATGCTAAGCAGAAGCCTTATTTTTTCAGAAACTGAACAAACTTTGTTAAGTACACAGCTAAGCTGTATTTTTCAAACAACCTTAATTCTGTTCAAAGCACTGGGAAAATAATCTGAGCCAACTTTATTAGTAACACATGCCCATGATCTGAAATTACCTTTAATTCTGGTCATTCCTTGGGACTGTGCTAGGAGGACAGAGATAAGATGCCTCATGATTTTGAAGTAGCTTTATTGTTTTATTCACTCAAGGGGGAGAGCAGGAGAGAGAATGAAGTAGTAAAAATGAAACCAAAATACTGAACACTTGAGAATTTCAGAAAGCGAAGAAATACTTTCAGAGTTTACGGGTTTTTTTTTCATTATATGACTTAATTTAGAATTTTGTGTTCATCACCTTTTCCTAGGCAGTTTCTTACTTTCTTCCCTCCCATTCCCTTCACTGGAACCTGCTTATACTCAGGACATCCTGCACAGAGTCTGCACCAGTGCAATTCCTTGCCTTTAATTTTCTCCCTCAGAGTGATATTCACTAGGACACTTGCACTTTGTAAATATGCAAATTGATGCACATACATTATTTGCATACACATTTCCCCCAACTATTAAAACACTCATATATTAACTGCTTGATTCCTATTTATTCTGCATTCTGATAGACTAAAATCAGCTGCTTCCTGGGCAACTGGGAATAGACCAGTAACGAATATGGTATGGCTAAGAAATTTGGAATGTCTCTATAAGTATTTATAGCACCTGCCCAAAATTCTCAGAAAAAGCCCTGTAGGAAGAAATTAACCGAGAGCAGTGAGATGTGGTGATTTCATGGGGTGCTTTCATGGGGTCCCATGGAGAAAGACCTGGAAAAATTGTGTAAGCACCTACATGTATATTTCCACTTTAATAGTGGGGAAACCAATGCAGTTTCCAAACACTTCCTATTTTTCTGAAACAGAGCAGCTCCACAAGTTATAATGCTGCTCTAAGTACAAGAAGATTATTGCCATTGGACTACTAAAAACTAACATAAAGCAGGTACTTAGCATAACTAAGATTTTTTTTTAATGCTACAACAGCCATTTGATTACTGGGCACAATGAGCTTAAAATCCAATGAGTCTACCTATTTAACTTCCTAGCAAAACTCCTGCAGTGCCTTATGCTTTATACAATTCACAGTTAAACATGCTTTTTTCCATCTTTTACGGCTAGAATTTATATTTCATGTTGAGAACTCCCTTCTGAAGAATGATCAAGTGACTAGACTGATCAAATTGCCAAAAGTTCAGCACTTCTATAAAGGTATCCACAGAATAGGCTTTTAGCAAGAAAGACCTCTCTTCAACTGGCTGTTTAGAGACAACACCTGTACCACTTCTTGCTCAGGTCCCTCTCAAACTAAGGACCGAAGGTGTGGGAATGCTAATCCATTAAGTATCTAACTATTTATCTATCTACAGAGGTATGACCTAATGGTCTGAAAAAATATGACCTAAAGAGTCAGGAATTTATGTTTGGTTCTGAAACTCTATTGCTGTATATATCTGATCACTCACCACCTTAGTTTTCCAATCTATAAGACAGGGGGGATATAAAACTGCATGTACACTACTTTATGTGTGCATTCTGTGAGATCTGCCCAATGCCACATCTGAGAATAGCTGGGATAATGTTTTCAATGGAAAGCACTACAAAGGTGCAAAAACCAGAACACTTCCATCTTTTGCTCCTATGCCCTCCATTTTCTATTAGCAATAAACACATAATCAAAGCAATGGCTTCAGGAAGTTATTTCAGTAGGAAAGAGAGACAAATATCTAAATAAGAAAAGGGAAAACCTCAGCTGAGCAACCAGAAAGAGTAGTAGTTTTAATTTAAAAAATTTCGTTATTCATGCATCATTGTGGGCATTAAGAGCACAACTACCTGCCCTGTGGCTTGGGATAACTACCCATGCAATACAGAGATTAGCTATCAGTTACTCCAAGACAAACCATGATGGTGTTAGATCATGCCTTGACATACAGAAGGAACACAAATTAAAATATTATGACATTTCATACTGGTATAGCGCTTTTTATTCAAAAGCTATTATCTGTTTGGCAAACTAACTCTACAAGAGACCTCTCCAGCAGGGTAGGGTGGAACAGAACAGTTTTTTGAAAGACAAGGAGCAAGCCCCCTCTGCCTGCAGAAGTACCTGGCAGTGCAGTGATGAAGTCCCGCTGTAACATGGGTTTGAGGTATGAGTTTATGTGTCCGTGCTGGTAGTGACACATCTGGGAGATGAGGTGCTCCACAAACTCCACCTGGTCAGACTCGGACCATTGCTCAAAGTACTTGACGCAGAGCTCCTTCTCCTTCTCATAGCTTGCAGACAGTTTTCTTTGCTTGGGCACAATCATACTGGAAGTGCCATTGGCAAGTTTTGTCTGTAAACAGGAAGGAGAGGAACAACCCAAATAACACATATGAGAAGAAACACAAGCAGTTGTACAATTTCTTCTAGGGGGCAGACAACAGAAGGCAAAAAGAACTCTGACACATGAAAGCTGTGAGACCACAGATCCTGGCTGGTGCCATCAGCCCGAGCGCAGCCTGCAGGACAATGCACTGCCTCGTGCCAGAGCTGCACACAAAGGACTCTGGTCACATGGGAAACCTTCAGCAACACTTTAACATAAACACAACTTTATTTAACATGTAGACAGTAAAATGCATTTGGATTTCTAATGTACATATACCAGTTACTTCAATGCACCTACAGCAAACTGCATTGGTACTCTTTTTTTTTTTCTTCTGAAGAATGGATTGCTGCTAAAATTCATAGGGAATGCATGAAAGGGATGAAAAAAATTGAATTACACCTCGAGAGCAAAGCCAGCTCAAATAAACCCTGACATTTGGTAAATACTTCTTTCACAGAATAAAATATTTTCAACTTTCTGAGCACTGTTAATATCTTGTCAGAAGGAGTCAGCTCAAAGAAGAGTTTCAGGGACAAAGCAAAACATTGACATTTCAATTTACTACTTGATGGTTAGATATAAATTCTGCTTTCTAAATGATTTAACTGGAAGAAAAGTCTGCATTTTGCATTGCAAGGGTATCCTTTGTCAAAGTAAGATTAACCATTTGCTGGGAAATTATTTTTCTTATGCTGGTCAAATAGTTTCTATTTCCTGCTGAAAACATGTGATTTTCTGTTTTTCATTGCAACAGTTTCACACCAGACAGCATTATAATAACAGTCAATATCATGACATCATTTTTATTGTCAAAATACACACAGAGCTTCTTCATTAATTATCAAATAATTTAAAATAACTTACAGATCTAAGAACACATAAAATACTGAGGTAGGGATGCCTTATTTTTGTTCTATGATAATTCCAAGCATTGACCTTGTCAGGGGCCCTTATTAAATTTAAAGGAAAAAAAATGAATCCTTAAATCTCTCTGCAAAGATTTCTAATGAACTAAAAGAAATGCAATGATTAATCGATTTTACAGGAAAAGGAAAAACAACAAAAAAGCCTCTTTTCAGCAAGTGCCAAAACAGCAGGCTATTTAGACACCACAAAATTTAGTCACCAGTAGTAGATTTGGAATGCAGAAGTTTCTCATTTCTCAGGAATAAATAACTCCTGAACTTCAATACCTCCCAATCCCAACAGGAATCCTGACTTTGGAACACCAAAATTTGAAAATCTGAAAATCTACTTAACTGATCACCATATAAATTTCATTTTCTTAGAGATAATGCACCTAAATACTCTTTTCAACATTTCTAGAGAGCTGGATCTTCCTTTGGTAGAAAAAGACAGTAAAGAGCTGTGATTTTTAACAAGCAGCTCTTTTCTATTTCTGGATTACAGTTTGACTTAAGCTTCTTTCAGAACACAGAGCATGGTGATCATATCATGAGTGCTCCATTCTGCAGCTCAATGTTTTCAGGTTTATCCCCACTCCTCCCTGCAAATGTGTGGCTGTGGCTGTGTGTGGCTATGTCCAGCAAGATCATGCAAGACAAGGACAGCGAGTTATGATTTCATTCAATCCTCACGTGGACAGCATACTGCAAACAAGTCATAGAGCCACTACTGGGCAGCAGGAAAGAAAAACTCTCTCTTGGGCCAAGAGAAATCACTAAAGGGACTGTAGGCATCAAGTCTTGTGTGTGAAAGACTGGAGTTTTTCTAGCAAAGTCCACAGTAGTTAAGGGCCTGGCAAAAGATGATTACCAGTGGAGTTGACTGAACACCTGTGTTAAGAGATGCTGGTAATTTTTGCTGCAGTTAAACTGCCTGCAATACAGGCATCCCAGTAAAAATACTGGGTTAAGACAGTGGGGAGATATTGTAACCCACAAGTTTGATCTCATTTAATTTTTCATTTTGTTTGCTGTGCATCTTACAAAAACAGGTTGTCTCTACAAAGCATTTATTAAAAACCTATGCAAGTGTCTTTTAATTTGAGGGACTCTGAAGTCTGCCTAACATGCTGAGCCTGAGTGGAGCATACAGCTCATGTGCAAAGCCAATGAAGGGGCAGCTCCTTTCACAGGGTGGCACCACGTTCTGGCCTTTCCTTGCCTTCTGAACACCATTCTCCCAGCAGCTTTCAACTCCCAATTACATCTAAAACATTGGTTTGTGGTATCAAACAGAAGCTGCAACATCTGCAAATACAAGTCATGGCTTATGTGTGTGCAAATAGATGGCTTAGATGGGACAAAACAATTCATTCTGCCTGAACACAGGCTTCTTGGATAGGAATAATGAGTAAATTAAAGAATCCATTGACCAGTACTTTTAACAGCTCTGGAAGTGAAACTCCAGATTTATAAAGTGGTTCTGCTAAGAAAAGCACGTTACAGTGTTTATGTCCAAATTAGTGGACATGAGAACACCATATTTTTTAGGTTCATACTTCAGCTGCATTCTTATAATGTCACTTGAGACCTGGTCTGCACCCTTGCCTGCTCTGGTTTCACACCAAAAGCAGTGAGCATAAGCCGAGAGTGTGCCCACAAAGGTCTATGGTTTGTGCCAGCAGGGGACCAAGAGGACAGGATGTGCCATGAACACACCAGCTCTGCAGAGTAGAGACAGATAAACTGATAGGGCTCTCAAATCACTCAAACTGCAGTTTAGAACAAAAGTTCCAGAATTTTAATTTAAAGATTCCTGAAAATCCACTGGTAGTTCAGTGAAAAAGGCCTATTACAAAATAAAGCATCAACAAAACAACATCATCAAGCATCTGTATTATTGAATCATCTACAGTCTCCTCTCTCTCTTGATACAATAATCAGGCCTCACCTGATAAAGAAAAACCTGTTCCATTTGCCATCCACACTCCTAGGGTAAATATCCATCCAAATGCACTGTTCACAATCACATTTTCTATAAACTTCACTTCCAAAAATGGCAAAGAAGAATAAGCACTGGTAGCTCATCATCTGGGAGGCAATTTGGGTATAACAGAGCAAACTACTAAGTTGGAACAGATGAAGCTTTCCCAGCTCCCTTTTCACAAAGGCCTGTGTGTGAGGGCTGAGAGGTGCCCCAGCTGGCTCTGGGCACCACGACTCATCTGCAGGAATGGCAGAGGTGTCCTCTGACAATGCTGAGCTGAGCTCATAAGCCAGGAAACCCAGGGGACTGAGTGCCTCAGGTTGGTACTAGCTCAGGGATCCATGTACTATGCTCCAGTGCAGCCCGTAATTACAAGACCATTTCTCCAAATGGCTACATTTAACACAAAGCACATTTGTATGCCCAGTGAAGTAGAAGAGGACTAATATATGAAAGGACTTTAATCTAAATAATGGCTTGCAACTGTAGGAAGGTGCAATATTTCAACACAGATAAATAAAGACTGGATAAATCTCCTCCTTTGCATATAAAACAAACCAGCTATGGTAAACCACAGCTGTAACCCATATATGAGAACCAAGGTTACTTTTGGTTTTGTTCAGTACAGGGGACCAAGGAGCCTCCTAAAGCACAGAAAAACCCAAAACCAAGCAACTTCCCTGACTGTAGTACAGCAATATGTTTACCCACCAATGTGAGTGGTCACAACTTTTATACACTTTTAAAAAAAATTATATCTGCTAGTCATTGCAGAGGACTTTGTTCAGGCACCTTTCATTGGGTAGATGAATTCAGGTTTTGTGTTACTCAATGCAAGAAGATATCTCTTCAAGACAAAGAGAAACTGCCTCCTAGAATAATAAGAATGGCTTAAATGATCCCAGCAAGGTTTGGCACCTTCTGAACCTTCAAGACATCTTCACACTGAAGCTCTGAAAATACTGAGAGAGCTTAGACCACCAGTGCAAATTTCAGTTTCTCCCTAGATAAAAGGAAAGGTCTTCTCTTCCACAGTCCAGTACCAACAGGTCATACTGGGTTTCCTCCCTCCTTCCTGGACTCACTGGGACTACAGGCTCTGACACAGACAAATGTCCTTTACTGCTTTTCTGCAACTGCAGCATTTCACCTCCAATTGCTTGCACCGTCCGTTGTGGCTAAGTCACTGATCTAGACAGAGCCACCTTAACAGGAATTTTGGATGGGTCTTAGTGAAGGGGAGGAAAAAAGAGGACATAATGTTTAATTATAAGAAATGATTGAAATAGGCACAGACATACCCCGGGTGCCTCTGCACTGCAGCAAGCTCTAAACTTGTTATCGTTAATGGTTTAAATTTCACTGTGCTAATCATTTCAGGACACAAGCCTTTCTTGATAATCTAATGAATTATTCCAACATCCTTCAGCAAAAAAAATCCTCCATGACAGCACTAATTACAAGACGTTTTCCCAGTGCTTATGTAAAATATGACAGAGCAGCAGCTTAGGGAATTGCAGAAAACTGCTTCTAATTTCCACTGAGAAACTGACAAACACCTCTCTTTCATCTCTCCCAGCTCTCAAGTAAGATTTAACTTTCTCATTTAGTTAATTACCGAGTGAGGATCATCATTTTCCCGGATCGGAGCGGCACAGAGCCTTTATCGTGTTAACTTGTGAACTTGATCGATGGCTGCTGCTAAAACTTAATAACTTCACCCCCTGGCAAATTGTAAGATAAATATAATAGGAGAAACTCTGACAGTAAAAACCTGCCAGAAATGAGCGCTGTGTTTATGTTTCTTTGCAGGCAGCAAAAAAACAACCGACAGCTTATTACTGGGTGCGTGTTACTTATATTTAAAAGACTCCAGGCAGTTAACTTTCTGCGTACTGTTCAAACTTTACTCACAAGATAAAAGACACTGGGGGAAAAAACCCAAGCAATGGAATGACAAAGAAAGGAACCACAGAGGTGTATGTCCAGGGGCCAAGGAAGGTGGGGAAAGACAGGAACTTCACAATGGAAGCAAAAGCCATGCTTGCCTCTATATCCTGAATATTCTTCAAGATTGACCACATTAAAAATGCACACAACTGTGAATCCAAACATGAAACTATTTTCACCAGCAGCAAAAGCTCAGGAATTCTGGATCAAGTTAGAAGCATGTGGGAAAAGCAGAGGGATTAAAAAGTACCAGCATGGCCATTGGATAAATTGGTTTGATGCCTGAAAAGGTGCCAGAGAACCTCAGCCCAGCTGACTTTCCCCAAGTTACTTGTGTGGCCATGGAATTGCTTGCTACTGCCCTTGATGAAGTAGCACTCAATGCCACACAATGCAACCACAGCAATGTAACAAAAATGGTGAAACGAGCTGAGGTATGCCAGCCCTCCATGCTAAAGGCAGAGATAGTTATTTGAGAATGCAGTTCAAAGGGTGTTTTTTGCATGGCCTAAAGGCAGTAACACCATAATTAAGAGGATACAGGTTCAGTTTCCATGGCTGGCTTCTTCTTTTTTTTTAGGCTTGCAATGACCAAATGCTGCAGAACGGATTCCCAGACTGTCAAGGTGAAGCAAAAAGGAAAGCAGTTCCTTTGCAGCTCCTCACTGGCAGCTCCCTCTAAAAGAACTCCTTTGCTTTGAGAATTGGGAGGCGGTGAGGGGGTTGTCTCACCATAAAAAACACGATCTCATGAGCCATAGCACCTGAGAGACATGAGTAGGGCAGCCAGCTCCTCATTTTTCTCCTTTGCAGGATGAACCTGCTTTTCCAGTGTTTGAGTTGACAGCAAGGCTACAATGCTAGGTCATTAAACAACTCACTCCATTTACTTTTATTTTAAAAGCTCAGTTTAGAATCTACCCATTTCTGCCTGCCTCCATCTCACATAACAGCCTCTGTGAGGTTAACCATGGGTTTAGCTCATATATGGACTTACTCGCTCAGTAGTGAATTACTTTCCACGCTGCAAAGCTCACTGAAACATTCTGAAAAACGAACATAACCCAGAAGTAGATGATCATCAATCACATCTGAGAGTCAAAAAGAAAGCACCATGAAAGAAACCACAGCATCTCTACTGTTTATTTTCAAGAGAAAATTCAAAACACACATACTGAAATTAACAGCACCCTAGGAACTAGCAATTTTGCTTCTCTGGAGCTTTAGGCTGCTTGTCCACATCTGGTTTCTAATCACACTGCAGAAAAGCTTTGTAAGAAAGGATACATCTAGATGAAAGATCACTGGAATTATGCTGGACACAGCAGCCCAACCTGCTGCACTTTCTGAAATCCTGGGAGGGCAATAGTTTTCAGAAGTACCATCTAAGTACCTATGATATGGTGTCAGCCTGGAGGGCACCTGGCTAAGGATATTACCTCAGATACAGAAGAGAGGAAAAAGGCTGATTTTGTTCAAGGCCAGGAAAAGCGGCAGGCACCAGAGAAGGAACGTGGGGAGTCTCTCTTGGGACTGGGGAGATAGGACTGAGCCATGGGCACTTGCACATAGGCTATACAAAGAGCAGCAATAATACCTTGCTGGACAAGATGCTCCCCTCCCACACTGCTACACAGTAAACAGCAACAGGGAGGAGATTAAAAAACTATTCTTTTAAGCTAATACTTAATGTTTCAGACAGGCTAATAAAGTTTAATTGTCTGGAATCTCATAGCTCTTACTGTAAACTTTCCTTCGATATAGGTCTCCCACCTAGATTTTAAGTGTTGACAAAAACCTCCAAAATAAAATTTCTCTGATGCCAGCAATGGATGTGAATTGGGAGTCCCTCTCCTCCTCCTCATCTCCAAGTTGTCTTTGCAAATAACAAGTACTGATGAGAAATCTGCTTGCATCAGCACAGCACTGGCATATGTTACTTTCCCAAACTATGATCCCTGACCAAATGCCTATCTAGACATATGGGGGGGAGGGCAGGCACCATCACTCTTAAAGGGCTAGATTTCAGAGCACACTTTTTACTAGCTGTAAAATGATCATATACTAATTTCAAAGCAGGTACTCCAGCAACAAATCTCTTCCAGGGGAAACCACCAAAGGAAATACTTTCTTCCTTGGCATGGCTACCAGAACCACAGTTGAATTGCTGGGACCATTACATGTTATTACTGTTAATGGAGGGAAGGAATATTTACATTATGACTTGGAGAACCAGTCTACTGAAGTCATCAGGTAATGGCCAGTAGCAGCAAAGCGCTCATTTATGTCAGGGAGAGACATAAGTAAACAATGCTCTAAGCAGCAGTTTTACAGTTTTCTGGAACAGTTGCTCCTGGTTTTAAAACACTCAAGCATGATCTACTGCCTGAGTGAAGTCACTCTTAATGGGTGTTACTGTTGATTTCCCCCTTACTTCATGTGCTCCCCTAATAGAGAGAAAGGCAGTCAGGAACAGGTAGATGGACTCAAGTGATCCAAAACATGGCTTAAGTAACAGAGAAGACTGATACCACTGTGAACAACACAACGGGAGAGAGAATGATTGTAAAAACCTGCTCTCAGTAACACTACTGAGATTTTCCAACTACTTGGTTCTGCCTATGTAAAACTTTTAGCACCAGGAAACACAAGTCCTCCAAGATAGCTTACTCAGTAGTATTTTCCATGAGTTTTTCCTTTGAGATGCACTTTGTTACCAACAACAAAGAGGGCATAAGCACACCAAACTACTTGGCCAAGGCAGTGTGAGAGATTCAGAGCTGAAGTCAGGAATATACATGCTGGGTATCATATAATATTTCCCAGCTACAGGAGTATACCTATTTCCAGGCATACTGGAGAGATGTAAAAAACAAAAACCCAGCAGCATTCTGAAGAAGCACAAGATTCATGTATGTGCTCTGCTCCCATTGCAAATGTACTCCTTGGATCTGCTGGAGGAGTTGGCTACATGAGCACTCCCTAACCTATTTCAGTCAAAATAAGCTTGTTAGCAGAGACCTGCTATTTAAACTGTCTACACTAAAACACCTCATCTTAACTGAGAGCAGGTTTGCAGTTTTGCTGACAGATCCTGGAGGGCAGTAACTTGCAGCAGCCAGGCAAAGGCTGCATGGTATTCTTTTCCACCACTACAGCCAGATCTAGAAGAGGACATCTCAGCAACTCACACTGGCTGATACCAATGCTACTGCTGTTAGCAGCTACCACAGAGGCAGCTCTAAGAGGACAAATCCATTAAATATTCTTGTACAGTGCAAGTTGGTCAGTGGTCTGCAGCCAAAATCTTGAGATTTTGCCTTGTAGCCTCCTATAACCCTCTCTCACTAATGAGCATTGTCTTCTCCAGATAAGCTGTTCTGCTAAACTTTCAGTCAAACGTTATCTTCCTGGCAAACCAGGGTGATTCCCATGGAGGACCCCTGGGATTGCTAAGGAAGATGGATGTGTTTCACCCAGAGAAGTCTGGGGGTTATCCACCAGCCTTCCACTACCTAAAGGGAGGTTCAGAGCAAAGAGAATCTTTCCAGAAGTGTGTTAAAACAGGAAGAGGGGCAACAGCAGCAGACAAGCAAAGCTCTGGACATTAAAAAGAAGATATTCAAAATATGAATGGACAAAGTTCCAAGCAAAATGGACTGGTTGTGAAGTAATCCTCCTCTGAACAGGCAGCTGAACTGCAGACCTCCAGAGGTCCATCCTACCTTGAAGTTTTCTTTGACTTTATATCTTAAGATTGTGTTGGTCCATTCTTTCATTGGTAGCTGGCAAAAGATTAATGACCTGAGGATCAGACTCCAAAAATCCAATCTGCAGACAATGAATTCTGTATCTTCAGAAATTGCATTAAGTTGGGTTAGGCCAATTGCTGCTGATATGTGAAAGCATATGACAGAAGAAAGGCAGAAACCAGTACCCTCTGCTATAGCAAAGTACCAGGTCTAACCATAACAGCACTTCAGAAAGGCATATGCAGCTCCACAGCTGAGCAGACTTTATCCCTATCAGCTGACACTCAAATTGCATAACTCAGAAGCGGAAGTCACAGACTGTTCCACTAGGGATCCCTTCTTGGCTGAGTGTTTAGCTGCCAATAATCTTTAAAAAAAATACCTCAAACTACAGGAGGGAGGAAGCTTTCCATTACTCTTCTCCCTACAGTAGACTCAATCAAAAGTGGCCAGGTTTGAATGTAGCATATAAACAATATAAATCCCCCAGTAAACTGTGGCAAAACAGGTCTGCTAGCTTCACTTGGTCCTTCAACATACTGTATTTTCCACATAATGTTCCTCCACTCAAAGCCATGGTTCTGCTATTCCTTTTAGCGAGTTTGTTAATAAACAATGAAAATAGCATCAATTCACCTGTATTTTCCTTTCTACAAATAAACCCCAAGTTTTCTCTTCTTTTTTTCATCCCATTCTGAGAGTTACTTTCGTGTCATATCAAGAATGTTACCAGTGTGGAGTATATGATGTGAGAAATCTCTCCCATCCTCATACACTGATGCATCCCATTTCTAAATTTATCTAACAACCACCACCATTTTCTATAACTTCTACTATAATAATTGGCTAAACATCTAAGAACCTATTACATGCTGAGTAAAGTAACTTCTGCTTCCAACAGTTTGAAATGTATTCTCCTTTAAATACCATTAGGTCTTCTATGGTGAGAATTTTTTCTCCTTTGTGAAAGGAAAAGACCATTAGACTTTAGCACTCTCTATTTGCTAAACATCTCAGTGATACCTCTCACTTGTTTTCTGTATTTTCAGGTAGCTCACAATAGCTGTATTAAATCTAACAATAGTGCACTCACAAACACACTATTTGCATCTTCTCATCTAGGAAGAGCAATCTGGGCTCATGACTTGAAAAACCATATGCAACTTCCTTCTACAAAATAAAATTAAAATGTCAAAAAAGTCAACGTTTCCCACCAGAGCCCAAACTCTGAGATGCACCATTGACAGCCTGTTCCTCGATCGAGGGGTTAGAGCTCCCTCTAGCACTCTCCACACAGAAGAGCCATAGATGCTGAGCTGCGACTATCTGATCTCACTCAAAGCAGTCTTGGGTAGTGTTGTTTGTAATTTTTACTTGATTTACTTTTTTGTCACATGCATAATTAAGAACACATCCACTAGTTTATCTGAAATTCAAGAGAAACAAGTGTCATTAGAAATTCCCTCTACAACTGATTAAAAATATTCAGATTGCTGTAATTAACTGATCTCTATTTTAAAATGCAATTTAGGACAAGCTGAAGGATTATCATGTCAGCTGTGTGTACAATGTGAGATGCAGCAAGAAACTAAATGAAAAAGTTGTTGAAAATTTTCAATTTTCATGGCATCAAAAAGTCCTGCTACCTCACCTCCTTTTGGCTGACGAACATCCCAATGCAGCTGACTGCAGTTGTGAATAATGCGTTTCTATTTCACATTAAATATTGAATAATGCCGCTTAAGTAAAGCTAAAAAGGTGCAACAATTCTGAGCTCTGCACAATGCAGAAGACAGAGAAACATCTCACGACAGAAAGAGTGTCAGGCCTTTTCAATCATAGGTTATTACTTATTAATTCTTGATAAACTGAAAGCTGGCAGAGCAAATGTAAAAATGAGAAAGGGAAATGGGAGCCAAGTCTTTTGAGTTTTATTCCTAACTCTCCTGCTCCCTTCCTGTCCTGCCATAGGCAAGCCATTCCATTTCACAAGCCTATCAGTTAAATAGACGTGTCCCAACACACTTCACACAAAGACAAAGCACTGCTTAATGCTGGGAACGAAGCCCCAGCACCAAAGGTGCTCGTTGAGAGCAATGTCACAAAGTGACACCACACCATACAAGTGTAAACTTCCTCTCAAGTGTCAGCAAACAAATCTGTCATGTGAAAGCTAAACAAAACAGACTCGTTAGTAAAGGCATGGTCTCACATCACCAGTTAGAAAAAATGCAGCAGTACTAATTGTTTCCACAGCCTTCCAAGGCAGAACCAAAAGGCGAGTGTTATGAAAAATTTCACGTTGAGTTTTCTCAAACTGAAACCCCCAGCTACCACTCCAAAATCAATACAGACATGGCAACAACTCACATCCCGAAGGTAAGTGCCCTAGGGAGGATATGCTTTAGGTAAGTTTCTTTAGTCATCTTAGCAATTCTGACACGTAACCACTGAGGGACTTCAGAACATTGCCTGGGTTTAGAAGTTTGTGATTTTAATATTTGTATGTGACAGAGATGAGGAAATACAGTAGGATGTGCTAGGCTATCCACAGCTACGTTTTTATGTCTCTGACAAGTCCAACAAGAAAGACTAGAAGTAACTAGACCCGAGTAGATGACAGAAGCACCTGACCAAAACTTCCCAACATTGCCTGCCGATGTCCCTCAGTCCCATCTGTCAGCTGTCCTTGCCATTTTGGGCCCGAACTCTGTACACAGTCCTGCTGCTGCACCCAAATCCTGACACACAGACCTTCCTTCTGCAGTACAGATGGCATCCAAGGCCATTCCTTTTATCCCCTTAAGAGGACTTGGAGAAAAGCACTGGCAACAACTTCTCTCTCCCCACACCTCCTGCATATGGCAGGGAAGGATTATAGTGTGACATCTGACCTGTCCAGCAGCAGTGAAAGGACATCTCAAGTGAAAGCAAGATCTCTGCAGTTGCAGATCTGTTGGTTGGACTGGTGACCTTCAGCTGGGTGTCTTTTGGGCTGACACCACAACCCATCTGTTTTCCCCCCACCTCCACAGAGTTGTGGTTTAGGTCTGAATGAGACAGGTAAAAGGTGGTGCAGACCACGAGGCAGCAGCAGAAGGCAGCAGCAGCAGTTCCCCCCACATACATGACCAAGCACTGAAACTTTTGAGATCTGTGATCACTTCTGTATATTAGCAGCAATATACTTCCCTTCCTTTTAGGAAAACAGCTTGCAGCTGGCTTTCTGTCTTTGTTACTTCAAGACTACATAACTTGATGTGGTCCTTGGTGCTATCTTAGGAGATAAAGGCAGGCAGCAGCTAGGGCAAAATGTAGCCCTTCTTATGCAAAGCAGGTGCTGGCTTCATTTCTCTGTGCAGTCTGAGACCTCAGATAGTAGGCAGATGTTCTGAAGATGCAAAACCCAGGAGAAGCAGGTTCCTGGCAGTGGAGCTTACTTGGGAGTAATGAATTCAATATTGACTATTCTGCAGTGAGCAGAAGATTGGATCTCCTGAGGTCTTTTCCAACCTGTATTTCTAACTCTCTGTATTTCTAACCTCACTATCAAAGTTCATATACACTTAACAGGCTTTTAGATAGTGACAATTGTTGGGTGTTGACGTATTTAATTTATCATAAGCAAAATCTGGAACTCTCTTAAAAAGATGCTGTATAGACAATTATTTTTTAATAAGACTTTCCAACTCTAGGTTTCACAAGCCTTTGCTGTTCATTTTTTCGCCACTAAAGACCAAGTTCTTCAAGAGTACTGCAGATATACCTGCCCTCTGGCTTTACAAGCTGAGAGCAAGCAGTATTCATCTGTTCAGACATCCAATACTGACTTTCAGTTACATCTGTCCAACTATTAAAAAAATTTCAAAAACTATCGATTTTTTTATGATGCTTGTGTTCTCTAGGAACTTCAGCTGATACTCTCCACAAATTATTAAATTCCAAACAGATCTTCACTTATGACCTGAGCCAATTTCAAAACTCAGGTTTTACAATTAATTAACTGCCTGTGAAGTCTAATCATCTGCAGTCTTCTAAATTGAACCTTGCAATACTCCCATTACAATGCACCTCAGAACTATTTGGGATTACAAATTATGATCCAGAATAAGGCTGACAGATCTAAATCAACATGGCAGGAGAACAACCTGATTCAGCTCTGTAGTTTATACAATTTTGTAAAATACAGTGACTTGAAAGAAAACAACAAATGCACATAATTGGCATTAATTAAGAACATTTTTATTACCTACAATCAAAGACCTATAAGGAAGGTTTACTTGTCAGAGAGGGAGCTTTCTTTGCTGAGAAATTACAAGTCTTAGTTAATTAACCATCTAATTTTTTGTAGTATAGTTGTTAAGTGGTTTTCACTTTTATTTTCTTCTAAATGAATGTTAGTCTAAACAAAAACAGTTGTTTAAAGTGAGAGAAGTGAGGTCAGAAAAAAACAATGCTGAAATATTTTAGTCTTGTTTTAACTGAATTCTCAGTTCATCGTCACTGTTACAAAGGTTTCATTGTGTGTTGAGAAGCAACAGGAGTTTTTCAGACTTTAATATTATGAGAAGACAGTTGAATCTGAACCTGTGCACACATATTTAGGATAGACCTATTGTATTTCAAAAATTCAGGGCATCATGAAGGCAACTTTGCCTGCTGGGCACAGGCAAACAGCCTAGTCACGAGAGTTGAGCAGCTAAGGACTGCTTGCCTGT
The DNA here is from genome assembly GCF_012460135.2 of Molothrus ater. Lineage (NCBI taxonomy): Eukaryota > Metazoa > Chordata > Aves > Passeriformes > Icteridae > Molothrus > Molothrus ater. The sequence continues at coordinate 22,650,623 of NC_050485.2, forward strand.
CAAGATTCATTATTATGGTAAAATTTTAAAGATTGCAGCCACTTAGAATACTATTTTCAGGACTAGTAGTGAGCACTACTTTGCTGCTTATTTTTAGTTTTCCTCAACAGTAAGGCTCAGCAATGCATACAGTGACTACTGCTGTCTCCCTCCAAGCTGCAGCCTCAACGAAGCCATCGGTTACAAGCAACAAGGGACTGCCTGCCTTGCTGAAGTTATCTTAGGTATGAGCTTCCACAGGCAGACTAATTCAAATCTATTTTTGTAAATTACAGATTGTGTTAAATATACATGAAGGAAAATATGGAACAGTTGCTTTTACTGCACAACATGAGTTATTTCCCATTACAAGTTCCCTCCGAGAAAACGATAAATTTTAAAATCTGCCAATTAGTGGCAGTGACTACGGATGATTCTGTATTCCAGTCAAGCAGTAGTATTTGCTGAGTACTGCACAGGGTAGAACAATATTCCAGGAAAATCAAGGGACCATGATACTTGACAATAAAAAGTTGAATGATGCAGTGATTAGTCCAAGCTCACTCTTCCTTTTAGAAGGATGCAGGCTGTATCACTGCATCAGCCAGAAGGATTAAATCTTTACATGTATGTAAGACTGTCAATACCTGAAGTATGGTTCAGGGCAATAATTTGACAACTTTTGTCTAAGAGACAGTGATCAGAAAAGTAAACATAAATAAATTCTTCCTAGAAAACAAAGTCTTCAACCCCACAAATGCTCAAACATCTTTTCTCTTCCATTTCTTAAATCATACAACTCCCTAAGGACCATTCAATTTGTCCTAATAAAACAAAGCAGGTATGACAGCTCTCTAAAACTATATGTGGATAAATATCAAAAATGGAACAAGAACTATTAAAACAAAAGGAAGAAACAAGGAACCAGTGGTACAATCTCTCCATGAATGAACTAGCTTGGAAACTCTAGCTGGGGATTTCCAGTTATTAGAACAACTGGGTTCTGGAAAAATCTTCTGATGGAAACAGTGGAAAAAAAGACTGCAGACCAGACCTTAAACTGACTGTAAGATGAAACTCAGTAAGTTCACTAAAGGGACAAAGTAGTATCTACAAGACAATGGAAAGTAGTAGTATCTACAAGAGGCTGGAACCAGTGACCTGCAAGGTTCCAGAAGGTGGAATTGTAGAGTCATGGAGGTTGGAAAATACCTCCAAGATCATCAAGTCTATCTGTTAACATTGCCAAGTCCACCACTAAACTAAATGCCACATATACAAGCCTTTGAATACCTCCAGGTCTGTGACTCAGCTTCCCTGGGCAGGCTTCCAATGCTCCATAAAACTTTCAGTGAAAAATGTTTTTATAATAGCCAATCTAAACCTTCCCTGCACAACTCGAGGCCAATTCCTCTTGTCCTGTTACTTGGGAGAAGAGGGTGACTCTCACTATTTTACACCCTCCTCTCAGGGAGCTGTAGAGAACAATAAGGTGCCCCTGAGCCTCCTTTTCTCCAGGCCAAACACCCCCAGCTCCCTCAGCCACTCCTCACAGACCCTTCACCAGCTCTGTTGCCCTTCTCTGGACTCACTCCAGCACCTCAATATTTTTCTTGTAGTAAGGGATCCAAAACTTGGAATTTGAGGTGCAGCCTCACCAGTTCTGAGCACAGGAGGATGATCAGTGTCCTGGTCCTGCCAGCCACACTACTTCTGATACAAGCCAGGATACCACTGGCCTTCTTGGCCACCTGGGCAACTGCTCGCTCATGATCAGCTGCTGTTGACCAGCACGCACAGGTCCTTTTCTACTGGGCAGTTTTCAGCCATGCTGCCCCAGCCTGCAGCTCTGTGTGGGGTTGTTGTGATCCAAGTGCAGGACCTGGCACTTCACTTTCCTGATTCTCATAATTGGCCGTGGAACATTGACCCAGTCAGTCACAGATCCAGAGATCCCTCTGCAGAGCCTTCCTACCTTCAAGCAGACCAACACTCCACCCAATTAGGTGTCATCTGGAAATTTATTGAGGGTAACTCGATCCCCTTGTCCATATTAATAAAGATACTAAACAGAACTGGCCCCAATACTGAGCCCTGGGGAGCATTACTGGTAACTGGTGACCAGCTGCATCTGACTCTATTCACCACCACTCTTTGGGCTTGGCCAGTTTCTCCAGGAGAGAAAGGATCAAAGGATCAAATCCTTTGATGACATCAAAGGATTTACTAAGTCTAGGTAGACACAGCCTTTCCCTTACCACAGATCAGGTTGGACAAGCAGGACTTGTCCCTCACAGCCCACACTGACTGGAGCTGATCACCTGTTTGTCCCATATGTGCCCCATGATGGCACTGAAGATGATCTGTTCCATGACCTTCCCCAGCACCAAGGTCAGACTTGGTGCCTGTAGTTTGCTGGATCCTCCTTCCAGCCCTTCTGGTGTAACAAGGCTGATAATGTCTTGTTCTGCGAGAGACATTCATCATTCAGAGCAAACCTGAAAAGGCACAGATGCAAACTTGCTGATTGGCAGCTGAGCAAACTGACTTTGAATGAGTAGAGAACATTGATGGGACTGTACACTCCACTTTGTTAATACACAAAGATGGGGCTTCATTCCTCTCCCATGAATGTCTGGAAGAGCTGTTAATTTTCAGTCTGGCAAGTGCCCAGTGAGCTCGAGCCTATCTGAGATTTATGAAATGTACAACCTACACCTTTCCACCATGTGCTGAACTGCTGAGTTGCACATGACACACAGGAACAGTACCTATTCTGGTGAGGTTTTATCCATCAATCTTGCCTCCAGGAAACTCCCAGGTAACTTCAGATTGCCCTGAGGCCATATTCACTGTGCTTGTCACTGGTTTCACAGGATATCCCTCATGGTGTCTGATACATTTATAATAAATGTATTACATGGGAACAGAGAATATCTCTTTTCATACCTTCACTGCCTCCAGGTAATCTCTCACAGGACCTGGGACAAACCTTTAAGTTCTTCACTCATGTGATGTCTGGATGTCAGATGAAGACCCTGATGTGAGAAATGCAAGTGACCTTAGAGTCCCTGATATGGAGGCACTTCTACTGGAGGAGTTGCCTTCAAGTCACTTACTGGGAAGATCAGGCCAAGATCTGCGGGGCAGCAAGATGCTGCACCTATGAACTCCATTTTCTCCAGGGCCAATTGTCTATTGTTTCTACGATTACAAGAAAAGTTACATGGTTTATTGCTGCTGTCTTGTGCCTTTAACTGATCAGTTATGTGGGTATAGACTGCAGTGGCTATCTGAAAACTCCTGAGATTGCAAAGAGCAAAAACTCAGACTCAGGTGCCAGCTGGATCCCAGTATGACTCCAAATCAACTCTTACAACCATCAAAACCTCTCCTGACAGTTGATAGTGATTTACTTTGAAAGAATGGAGATGGAGGCAAGTGTCTGACCTCCACACAAACTATTTATGTTGAGTCACTTGAGGTCCTACGTAAGATGAAAAGTTCTTTAGCGCAGTATCAGGAAACTCTGAAAGAAAATGTGTCTCCACCTGAGGACAGGATCTGAAGTGCGTTGATCTGATTTTTCATATTTGAAGGGGTTCCACCTGTCAGTACTTGACCCAAAGATGCTACTATGGTAACAAGTGCCCAGAAATAAAGGTAATTACATATTTGGAAGTAAACTGAGGCCAAGACATCAGGTTGTCCTATGAGAACTGCTTTAGTCTATTAAGCATTACTGTAGGATACGAGACTGCAGAATCAACAGTGATGCTCCCATTTCCCAACTGATAACTTATCTATGCAATGCATAAATTCACATTTCTCTGACCCACCTTCATAGGAACTGCAAGATATATTTCAGGAACTAGTACTTTAAAATATGCATTAATTTCATTAGTACAGCTAAGGTCTTATAATCTCTTCAAAGACAAATTACATTCTGGAACAGCTTATAAGTGACTGTTTAGCTAACAAAAACTGTTTTTCTTAACAAAAACAGTTTAGCTAACAAAAAACCTTAATAAGCAAACTTACGAAGTTATTTCTCTTAAAATAAATGTTATCCTTGTGCTTTAAAGTTATTAACAAAATGAATTTAACATACTTACATTTTATAGAACAGATACTATGTTTGACTACCCAAGAAACAAAATTGTATGTATCATACATTGACTCATACTGCTTATATGAGAAGGGACAGTTAAAATCAAGTGAAAATTTTGAATCTCAAATTTTAAAGTGTTTCACCTATAATAAATACTACTGCATTAAGAAAAGAAGGATTTCTGTGGAAGAGTATTACTATATGTAAAAGAGTATAAAGAAGAGCATTACTAATGTAGGTACAAAAACCATACAAAACCTTTTGATATATGAAATTTGCTGTTACTTTTCAACATGCAAAAGTCAGGCTAAATTGAGTCTGAAAATTGTAATTCTGTTTAACACAGTTTTTATAGAAAATTTTAAAAAGAGAGGAATTTTAAAAAATGTTGCTGATATTCTGTCAACAGCTAGTAGACAGGTTGCTAGTCCTCAGAGAGCAAAGAAAGAAATTGTAATTTGATTAAGTCAAACATAGACCTAACCAAGAATTTCAACACTGATAAAAACATACTCTTGCAAAACCCAGCCAAGAGCTAGAATGAATTATTTTACTAGGTTTAAAAAGAATTAATATTGGCTCTACGTTCATTTTAACATATATACAAACATTAACAATCCCAAGGCTGCCTATTAGTTAACAAATGGCATATTTACAGTATTTATGATATTATACCCCATGTTGGGACATCCCATTACAGAGTCACGGTGGTAAGCTCCATACTTAAGGTGGATTCTGCAACACATTGCATCTTTCCAGTTATTCTCCTGCAGTATGATTACTTTGGGGCAAGAATTTACCACTTGGTTTCTGCCCACAGGGGAATCGCTTTGGAAGCTGAAACACTGATTTAAGCAGCTGTGGAATAATTTACTGGGTCTTGAGTTTTATTAAAGGAGAACAAAAGGTGTTGAGAGCTTTTGGTGTTTTATGCCACAAGAATGTTTGGCTTAGTAACTGTCTACTTTCTCTTTGACTTTCCTCTTGCCTCCCACAAGGATCATATTTGACTGCCATTAGAATGCAACCATTGGTAAGTGCATCTTTCCCAAGATGTATGCCTAACACAGCCCTTAAAAAATGTACATGGTCCTGGGGTGAGAGAAGATGCCACAAGAACAGAGCCTAAATCAACATGAGGTGTATATAAACAAAAATAGTGTTTAAATACAAAAAATGCTTCAACTGATACCACATTTCTAGATTCCCAAAAGTCTAATGAGGAAAAGTTAAGCAGCATTATCCTTCTACAGATGAAAGAACTGAGACAGAAAAGCATAATATGGCAAAGATAAAAGATATCTCAAAATCTGGTGCTATAATTCCTAATCAAATATTCCTCCTGTGAGACCTCATTGCTTACCACAAATAAACTATTTCTTCCTAAATTTCAGCTGTTAAAATAACTTTTGAACTTCTCTGCAAAAAAGGGATGCTGTGAGTCCAACACTCACTCCACGAAACACTGGAAGGATTAATTAAGGTTTGTGAAGCACTGAAAGTGTAGGGGAAACCCCCAGGAGGCAGTCCCTATTTCCATATTCTGACCAGGACTTGAAAGGCATGCAATAAATACAGCCTGGGGCACAGAACAAGCAATACGAATAAAATAAAATATTGAACAGCTGTTTGTTAAGTGAATACAGTTCATCCCACACACCAAATTTTTTTTCTGCCTTAGGCTGCAGGGAGTGGGAGGCTGAAATAAAATGTTACCTTGAAGGGTTAAATAGTGAAAAAGTTATAGAAAATTGGAACTGTTTTGTACAAACGAAAATATTAAGACAACCTTTACAGGCAGAACTGCAAGCCCCACTCATTATTGTATTAGAAATCCAACTGGTTAGATAGTACAAAAAGCCTGTGTTTTACCAGGTTAACTTCTGTGTGGAGATGCAGTGTCTTTCAGCTTATAAAAGCTATGTGGACACCACCAAACTCATACCAAGCCCTCATTTTATAAAGAGGGCTGAGAAGGAAAGAGATTACATAGCTCGTACAAAACTCGGAATATCCCAAATACTACAGTAAGCAATGATGGTGAGATCTGCCTGGAACTGAACCCCAAAGGAGCCCAGCTCACCCACAGCAGCTTTCCTCCCCAGCTCAGTGCTGCCTACCCAAAGCAGGCAGCACGAAGCTGCCGGTGGGAGTGAGCTCAGAACTCACCCAACCAGCCTGTACGGCTCGCTGCGTGCAGGGCGCTGGCGTTTGCCTCCTCCTGCAAACTGACAGGAGCTTATTTGCTGTTCAGCATCACAAAGTGGAATACCTCAAAGTAAAGAGAGTCTGGGTTCTGACTGGAAAAATGAAAGGAAAGCAGCACAGCTGCTGTGCACAGTGTGATGGAGCCTCACTCTTCTACCACTACAACTTCTTCAGGTATTACGGGGAAGGAGAAAAGAATTGTCTGAAAACAACAATACAGAGAGCAAGGAAGGAAAAACAGGAATTGTGGCAATCCGAGGGAGCTGCGTTCCCACTGCAAACATAAATATTATTTTCTAACATTTCTTATTTTCCTTTCCAGAAATTGCTCTATCACTTCCCCCCCCCCCGCCCCCCCATTATTTTTCTCCCTTTACAAAAATAAAGATTTTCCTAAGACTGGTATTCAGAACTGACAGCCATTAACTCCAGTATCTGTTTTTAGAATGCACTTGAGAAAACTGTGATTTTCTCAAACCACCAGGAAAAAAAAATCAAGTCAATTTTAGCAATTACAACAGTCAAATATTTTTAATTACAATTTCTTGTTGTTAAGTGAATAAACAAAAAATACTGGGGCAAAAAAACACATTGGAAAAAAAACCAACAAAAAGAAGCATTAGGAAATCAACCCAGTATTTGATGTCTCCTCTTTTTTTGCTGCTGAAAGCCACATGGCACACAGTATTTTTAACTGAGGAGTCTTGTTTCAAATATATGCTGAGGAATCTTATTTCAAACATATACTAAATAAGGAGAGGAGTATTAAAACAGGCAGTCCCTTACTCTAATTTTATCCATCTCCCTCCTCTTCTTTCCTTGATGCAGTGAAACTTTAACACCAAACCCTGTCTCTCTCTCTCTCTCTCTCTCTTTTTTGTAAACAGTGATCAACATTTTCCTAAATGACCCCTGAAACGACCTACTTCGAAACTACTCATTAGTAACAGCCACGTTTGCAATATTAACCTGGATGTGGCTGTTTATTAAGATCTTTTAAGGGGGTTAGAATGAAGACACACTGCTGGTGTACAGGGAGCACAGAAGGGGTAATTTAAAACCCATGTTTTTCCTCCCCCTTGCCGAAAACATGCCCAACATTGTGCAGCTGTGCTGCCAGCTTCATCACTCCCTCCATCTCCACTCTTGCTAATTAAAAGGTTGATCACAGAACAATGCTCTTCTCATTAATTTCAGCTTTCTGATTGGGCAGGATTCCCACTCGCTCCGCCTGATCTTTTCCACACTGCTGAAGTTAATGTGACAGGAGCCCGAAGATGGATTACCCGCTGCCATATTGCCCATCACCTCCAATCAGCAGCTATCGGGGTAAACTGATTGTTCTAATTTGCTCTCATTATTTTTACAATATCAGGAGAAAATAACGCACACAGCTCACTGTCAAAGCCGTGAAAATCAGCCATTAGTTAAACCCAGACACTGAGTGGCTTTATTAGAAGCACTGCAGTTTATTGATTCAGCTTCGGTAAACTAAGATAATACCTGTCCTCTTTAAGCACACTTTTTAAGGTGCACTTATGTAGCAAGAAAATATTTATTAGGATACTTTTGGAAATGCTCGCTGTCTCAGCCTGTTATCTTGATACGCTGGCAGACAACAAAGATTAAGAACAATGGAAGCTTGACTTCCACATAAAGAAGGGCAAAATATGCAGCATTATCTGCACGGCAGCCTGCGTGCACGTCTCAGCTACTCTTCTATAGTTTAAATAAAAATCATCTCAGGACTAGTATGGCAGGTGAATATGTAAATACACCCCATAATCACACAAAACACAGTACTACCGTAAAGGAAGACATGGTACAGGCATGATTGTATGAGCTGTATGTACAAGGTCAGTGATTTAGTATTGGGTTTGGTTTTCTGTTGGGTTTTTTTTGGCTAAGCAAAAGAACCTGCATAGCCCAGCGTCAAAACACAGGGTCTGAGAGTAGCAGAAGGTCCAAATAAGAGAAACTCTTTTGTATGGCTGGGAGCTACTTTTTACCCTACACAAAGGTATTATGCTGCCACAATTTGGGAACACATTCAGAAATGTCACTCCACACTAAAGCCTCACAGGATCCCAGAGCTAAGAAATGAATAAAGTATTGTTAGCAGTATGAAGTCAGAAATTTCTACACCACAACAGTGTTTAGAAAATGTGTTTTGAAAATTCTGGACCTCTGACTGCCTCTATGTTGTATATAAAGGGTCCTATATTATTTTGCCTGCTGCCTATCTGCATCTTAGCAAAGGGAAATGCTAAATAATGGGATTAACAGAAATATGATACCTTAAATCTTGCTAAACATAAACCCTTAACTAGTGTCTACGATGCTCTAACTGGCAATGTACTCCAAGAGTGACAGCCAGAGCACAGCAGACTGATTTTACTTTTAAATAATATCTAAATTAGATTAGTTCTTTGTGTAGATCTGCATGAACCAGAGGGGACATTCATCATTGTGCCAAAAAAGTTAAATTCACTGGGGTACGCTCAAAGTGAATGGTTCTAGACCTACGTTTTATCTCTCAGATGCATCATCAAGATGCTGTGCCAATATGCATGAAGCCAGCTAGGAGCTGCAAGAAAGACAACGGGAGAGTAACTGGATAGTAGAAAAGGTTTAATTTTTTCCTTTGTCGATTATGAATTGCTTGGGACAGGATCTGTGGTTTCTCTGTCTTGTAAGCACAGAGCATCCCTTTCAAGATTTGAGCTTCTTTTTTAATATTTAAATGGCTTATATATGAAGAAGGGTATTCTCCTCCCCCCTGCTCCAAACCAGATGTAATTCTAGTTCCCCCTCCTCCCTCTGATGTAATTTAAAATGCTACAATTTCCATTACTGCTTTTTAATATTTTTAAATCCTCATCAGCTAGGGCCGTGCGTTTGGGGTTTGATTTTTCCTCCCTCCTAGAAAAGCTACCTCCCAGCTTTGTTTGGCATCTCTTTTGACCCTTGCTAATGGTGTTCTCTTGGAGGGGCGTGCCACGCTTTTCCTCTTAAAATTCCTGCACTGAAAGACTGCACCACACCACACTCCACAAAACGTGCTGATGGCACAAATTACAAGCCCCCAGCCGAACACTCCAGCCCCCACCATTCGGGCAGATTTATGTGGGCTCTTGCCGACGTTATTACAAGTCAGAGTTTATTGGGAAATTGTTACATTATGCGGAGTGTCTAACAAATTGCTTATGCTGCTATAATTGGATTACAACAGCCGCTTGCTCCCACCGGTAAGATTAGGCAAGTAGGACTCCTGCCGATCTCTGAGCGTTAGCAGTAATTTTATTTGCCTTGCCTCTCTCTTTCCTAACAACATGCCTCTTTCCCTGCCAGCTGTCTGCTGAAAAGGCACAGGCTTGTTCCTTGGCCCTAACAATGCAATTACAGCCCTGCAGATCGCACTGTTTGTGCATTAAGTACAGAGCCAAAACGAGGCGAATTGATCGTTTGACTTTTGGAGGAGCCATGTGATCTCTGCGTGCGGGTGATCCGGCATGCACCACTGGGCAGTGCTGCAGTGCGCGCCTCGCCATGAACCCGCTCCTCGCCGCCTCCCTCCTCTGCCCGCTCCCAACAGCAAAGATGTTGGAGCCCACCCCACCTTAGTCCCCCTGAGGCTACAAAAACAGCCTCATTTTTGGGTGCTCTCTTGCTAGGCTGAACTCAGAACTCACTCAGCCTTCTGAAATGTGATACTTGGCCACATCAGTGGCTTCCCTGCAGTGGGCTACACTAGGAAACTGCTATTACAGCATTTCAAACCACAAGCTTTAGCAGAAGAATTGGGCATATTTTCAAACAACTTTTTTAATTCTTGTATTTGAAAAATACTAAAAATACATCTAATGTCATGCATTCTGTACCATCTGAGGGTCCTGTCACTGCAGCACTCTTAAAAAGCAATGCTTCCCATGTCTGCCACCATTTATCACCAAAGCCACAGATGACTTGGATCCCAAATTGTTTCATATTTCCAGCTTGAAGGATCCTAAAGTACTTTGTAAATGCAAGTCCAGTTTGGTTGTGTTTTGTTGGCCACTTATCCTGGCCAACACTTCTTACAAGCTTGATGTGATGATCTGGAATGAAGACCTCAAGGCTGTAATTCTTTATGCAGAGTACCCATCACCAAACCAGCAAACACACAGCAAGGAACAACAGCACGTGATCCTACACTTAATATTGTCGCAGAGGAATTCTGACTAAGGATGCCAGGTCAAGTTCTACATTTTACAAGACTTCCATTACATCTTCACTGTCTGTACACTGAGAGGATTCCAACATAGTTTCACTTAGAAGAGACCCCTGGAGTTCTCCAGCTCAGCCTCTTGCTCAAAGCAGGGTGCTGTATGAGGTCAGATCAAGGAACTCACGGCTTCATTTAGCCTGGTCTTTTAAAACTCCAAGGATGGAGGCTGCAGACCTTCCACAAATAACCTGCTCCAGCTTGACTGTCATCACCACAAGAAAACTCTTCCTTGACACCCCTCAAACATGAGATGATCTGTGGAGGGACCTTCCAGTATTTATTGAACTCAATCTGAAATGTAATGCAATTTGCTCTATCAAGATTCCAAATCATGGGGTCCAAAGTGTAGAAACATCTCCATTGAGTTGGCCAAACTTTGAAAATGATTCTTCATATCAAGATTTTGCCTATCCCCTGCCTGACCATCCTTACTGCAGAGCTTGGAGAACTGATCTCCATAATATGCTTAAGAGACCCTCAGCTACAAAGCAATGTATGAGTTAGCTTTTATATTGCTATTTCTTCAAAGTCTCTGTTGCATTTAAAAAAACCCCAAGTGTAATCCTTTTTTAATTTGTGGTTTCATTGACATGCAAAGTCATTTTGGGTGGTAAGAGAAGCAGAAATGACAGCCACTCCACAATGTTTGCGTAACTGAAGACTAAAGAAGCCTGTTTACACATAGTTTAACACTCAAAAGAAACTCTGAACAGCTGAAATGCCTTATAAATAGCTCAGACCCAGAGGAAGTGCAAACGTCTGCATTGTGAATTGTAGATCTTAATTACAGACAATGGCTGGTACAGCAAGTAGCACAGAAAAAAAAGTGAAACAGTTGCACTGTTCATGGTTGGCAATAATTCTTCAGGAAAATATTTACTATCAATCAGTTATGAGAAAAGGGACTCTGCGCTCATAAAACAGCACGTTGCTTCTCATACCAGGACCATTTTGCTTCAGCATAATCTGAATTTAAACAGCTTGTTTCCTGCGGATATAATTTTGGAAATAAATAAAACAAGTCTATCAAAATCTGGAGAATGTGTATGGTGGGGTGGAGTGGGGGGAGCAGGAATATCACATTTCTTTCTCCATCATTTGCAAAGAGGTTATTAGACCAAGATAAAGCTAAAGCATAAAGGTTGTCTTGACCTAAAAAAAGATAGATTAACTAGCAAGGAAGATAAAAGTAGTCGTATTTGTGACAGGAAAATCATCATTAGGGCAAAGCTTTTAGATAAAACTCCAATGCCATTTTCTATTTCTTCTGCCTGAGAATTCCCTTTCAAAGCACCTTTTGCATGTTAAGTACTTCCAGCAACGTCCCTGCAATGCCTGCCATTCACACAATTCTCATTACAGAGAGAACACCTCCAACAGAAGGGTAAAATGACATGCTTACATCTCTATCAGCCAGTGGCTGAGGTGGTGTTTATCCAGTTTGCAACAACCTCAGACTGCTGTCTCTCCCAGAGAAAGGTATATCCAAGACACAGTAGAGGACACTTTATTGAGGGCTTTGGGGCTGGAAGCACATCCACTGACAGTCCCTCTGCATCATTACACAGAAGCTTCTTATTCTTAACATATCTTCTTATTAAACAGCAGAAGAAATATCTCAAAACTGAAGGTTGCTAGTCGAATAATATTTGTTCATGATTAAATTGCTATCATTTCAATCTCAGGGACTGGAAAGCCTTCAAAAGCACTAGAAAACTGCATTATCTGAAGATGCACAGACTCAGTGGTATATCACAGCAGAACTCTGAGCTGGTAGTGCTATTCATGCAAAGTAAATGCAGACACACACTCTGGAAAAAAAGAGCCATCAATCTGTGACATAAAGGGACTTGAGAGTACAAGAGGGACATCTTCAGATCAATTTGTCCTACTGCCAACTGGAACATCCAGCCTGGAACCCTAAACGCTTCTTTATTAAAGAGTGCTTGTGGCTGCTCCTTTAAATTCATATAAAAATTCCAGACTTAATGTTATTATTGTGCAGACAATGTTTGTTCTAAAAATTCAAAAGTAGTGATGCAGAAAGAACTGACAAAGGAAAAAAGATTTCAATTACCAGCTACTTCCACCACTCCTTGCTTTAGCTGAATCACCCTTGAATGTAAATGTGTAGCTACAGCTAAATAATAAGATGCATCTTTGAAAGGAAATTTCACATAGTATGCTGGAAGTGCCAAGGCCTGTTCTGTGTTACCAGAATTAAGCACACTAGAGCTCTGTCCCACCTTTAGAAGTATGATGAACAGCAAAGATTCCCTGAAAGACAGAAAATGCTTAAAAGACCCTGAGAAGTCCCTTAGTTTGCCAGGACCTTAAAAAGCAAGACCAGTTATCACTGGTAGGACCAGTTATGTGAGTAGCAAGCAGTGCTTGGTCTGAAACAAAAGTCTGATTTTTCAAGGGTGGTATGCATGACTATATTTTTCTTCTTCCAATTTTACTTAGATCATGGTAGAGGGAGAGAACCTCTCCCAGCTGCTGCTGCTGGGTCCAGAACTAAGTAGAAACCTGGAGATGCTGTATGCCATTTTGAAGGTGTCTCATCAGTGCTGTCTCTTGCAGGGATGTCACAGGGTGCCTGTCTCTGGCACAAGTAGGAAAGAATTCAAAGTGCAAAATGAAACTGAGAACACTCCTTTGTATAGGAGATACAGATGAACTGGAACCAACTGCAGGAGTTAACAAACAGTAAGACCTATCTAATGAATGGAGGAAATGGGTATTGACTGCAGAGCTCTGAGATCAGCTATACAATCTCCCGTTGGGAAAGGAAAGAGCACTTGGAATCAAAAGGGTATTTCTAGGATCCAGGGTGATGCAAAATCTAACAAACTTGAAGCAAACAGCAGAACTCAGACCTAACACACCACATAAAGGTGTGAAAAGGCAAGACCTCTGTTTAAAAACAGAACTGTATACAATCCATCCAAGCAAATACTCAGCCAAGGAGACTGGAGACACACCAGAGCATCCCTCACCACACATCAAACAGAAAGTGTGAAGGCCACTACAGAAAGACTTCCTGGGTCCAGAACGGAAGAGAAACTTGTTTGCACACCCAGGAGCATCAAAAGAATCCTAGTGACATACCAGATGCCAGGGGACTTTTAACTATGTCCCTCTCTAATTGAGGATGAAGCACCATTATCTGCCTGAAGATACTGGCTTACAAAATATGGAACAAACAATAGGAACAGATGCTCATTTGGCCAGATTTCAATAAGCCTCATTAAAATCAAACACCCTGTCCTTGGAGCCCAGGTTCATGCTACATTTCTACCTTATTTAAGCACCTAGCACCAATTCCTGAGGAAGTTGTCCACTTGTGGTTGCACACCAGTAGTATCATTAAAAGAAACCCTCTTGCAGAGATTTTTTGGTATCTAAAGAAACAATAAGAAGGAGTTTCTATATATATGCCTGTGTGTGTACACACATGAAAAAACACAATTAGAGATTGCATTTCCTTTTAAAAGACATTAGCTTGAATATACATCAGATTTGTTGACCGCTCAAAGGCAATGGGCAAAAAGATGCCAAAAAATAACAGAAAAACTCTGGCACATGCAAGAGAAATGATGTCACAGATCACACATATGAAATCTATGCATCACAATGTATAATTTTTAATTTAAGATCCCAGCTATTCAGTCAAAACATGCACACACTTGAAACAATTTCTAATGCTCCTTGTTTGTTTTTACCCAAACAGGTCCAAGTCCTATCAATGGAGTTTCAGAGGACAAATACCAGAAAAGAAGGCCTAAGAACAAGACACAAAGATTCACCAAAATATTATATTCTAGCTTTATTTTAAAATGTCTGAATAAAAACAGTTAATTCATAGTTTTGCAAAAGGCTCTGAGCACCTGGCTGCAGAGTCAGCATGACACTGTACACCAAACCAGACAGACAAGGCTTCCTAACAAACACAAACTTCCTTGACTGATCAAAATACTGTGGCCCTATGCTGCTTTCCACACCTGAATATGTGTATCTGTTTTTTCCCCCCTCTATTTTAGGAAAATGCCAGTTGTTAGGTTGGTAGTCTACACTGGATGTCCTACACAGAAGCACTTGTTCACAAGAGAGTTTAATAAATGGGCAATGCTCCAGTCTGAGAGAAGACACCTCAATATTGATACGTGTGAGCGCAAAGGAACTGCATTTCATGAACAAACTTTGAACAAACTTTTAGAAATGTCAAGCACACCATCAGCAAATGCCATTAATACAGTCTTAAAAGAGCACAATTATCTTTTCTGAAAATAGGTGCAGAATCAGAAATTTAGTTTCAGAAAAATTGTATCTTGCAGACTGACTGACACATCTGACAAGCAGCTGATATTGCAGACAGTGGATCCCAGTCAAGGCTGATACTGCACTGCAGAATCAGAAAAAATAAAGATTTTCAAAGTAACCCTTCCTGTGTTTCACTGAATGTTAAAAAAAAAATTGAACCCCCTACATTTGGAAAATTGCTGCAGATAATGAAAACTGCAGCACCTTCCAGTATTCACCTCCCTGACAAAACATTTTAAAGTCCGAGGCTAGAAAATACATCAGTCATGGAGGATAAAACTCGCTGTGTGCATGTGGTGGGAGAAAGCCTCTGGACTCCCTAAATCCCATTTAAGCCCTTCACCTAGGGAACATTTAAGAGTTGTGCCATTTGCCTATGCCATCACTGAACCATCTGCATTTAGATAGCTGGATTTATAAATGCTTTGAAACTTCTGGAATTTGAAAGACAAGCTTTCTTAGAAGCAACTTCATTTGGTTTGTAGATAGGAAGGCAAAGGAAAGGAGTACAACAGCCAGGCAAGCAAGTAATAGAGGAATTATACCCCCAGAAAAGTCCTTATGCTTTTTTACAGAAATATATATATATATGTACACATGTATGTGCATGTATGTATGCATACATATATGTATGTTTATATATGGTTTTCCATACCTATATGATGGCAGACTGTCCAAGAGTATATATACACATATACTGCCCTACAGCATATAGAGACATGATACTTCAAAAACATACACTTTTTTATCTCCAGGATGATGTCTCAAATTCATCCTCAACAGCATGAAACAAGTTTTGCTGTTCCTGCCTTGAATCTTACCCACACCTCCACACCTCTCACCACAAACCTGCTGAAAACATAACTTTGGGAGAGCTTATTAGTAAGGACATGAAGTTGTTAAAGTATGTGCTTTTATTTAAAAGAGGCACCACCTAAATTGGCAGTACTTCTTGCACACCCTTGCTCCTTAGTGAGACAATCAGGTCAAACAGGACACTGTAGAGCAGATGGGGTTGAATGGGTTTACTCCCTGAGCTTGCTGTGAGCTGCTTTATGGCACTGGAACAATGCTCTATGATGAGACAACTCAGCCAGAGTTGCTCTGCTTAAAGAGTTTCACCTAGTCTGTATCATAAAGCACCTTAGGAAGTGTGCAAGAGCAGTCACGTTAAGAAGGGAAGTGCCGGTATCAAACTTTGTAGCAGGACTGGTAGCTTCTCTCAGAAGTGCTTCTCCACTGGAAGGTAACTGGCATGTCAAGCACAGTTTATGAGAGCTAAGCCACCTGCAACCATCATTACAAACTTCTATGGTAGCCAATTCCCTGACAAGAGTCAAAAGAAATGGGACATCCAAATTTCACCAGCAAGACCTCAGCAAAGATTTAGCTGGGAAATTATCTTAAAGGTCAGTACAAAAGTGGCCCCTGAAGGGACAAGGCACCTTTAACAACCAATCAAAGTATGAAAGAAATGGACTTCAAGATGATCAAGGAATAATAACTGAAAGAGAAAACAGGCTTTTGAGTGGTCAGGTTTGTGGTGACAGAGGAGCCACAAAATGCCAGCTGGTTTCAGTAACAGATGGCTGCATGCACCGATCTGTCCTGCATGCCCATTCTGAACTTCCTTTCAGTGGAAATACAAAGCTTACACAAGACTAAACGCATCTTTCATGCAGCCTTTCCACACATCATCATGGTTCAAATGTCCTCCATTCATAAACAGACCAAGCTGTACATTTTTACTCTAGTTATGCCGAATTCTAAGAAAAGAGGGCAGCTAATGGCACCTCATCTTTTCCAATCACATCTACCTTAATTGTCAAGAAATTACTTTTCTGTGACAGGCTAATAAATTCATTTTCTTACCAGTCTGACTGCAATATCTCCCTTGCCCCTTTCCTTTAAGTACAGTGTTCACTGTATTTAAATTGAAAAGTCTTTTTGCACCTCCCTTCTGGTAGCTAAGAAAGGGAACCATGATACACAGAGCTCTCATGCAGTATTTCTAATATATATCTGGACATTTGTCATTTGAAGTTGCCACAGCTAATTACATGGCTGGCATAGGTCATCCCACTGGAAAAGCCTATTACTTGTATGGCAGAATGAACCCTTCAATCCCACATAGCTCAGGACTCAAGTAATCATTTCCAGCAGAGAAAAACAGCAAAACAGAATCCTACACTGAAGGACAGAAAAGCCTACCCAAAATACTTACTCTTTGTTTAAATATTTTTTCCTAAGCGTAATATTTAACAAGGACTTTTCGTTGACTAACAATAAACAATTTGCTAAGAATCCCTCAAAACCAAAGCCATTCTCTTACTTACTTTGGCCACACAATTTTCAGTCTTCATAGCAGTGCTTCCTAGACATACTGTTTCCTGGTTTAAGCACAGTCTGGCACAGCTGTTGTAGGTCTGCAGAAAGATTAAAATGGTTATGCATAGAAGAACACAATTTTCTTTCAGGCACCACATTTTTGGCACAGGAACCTACACTAACTCTATGACTCTACAACATTTCCTTTTTCTAAGATGTAAATGTTTCAAACCAAAATAAACTAGTTTATAGCAAAAGTCTATGTTCAGGGCATGCATGTTCTCTGAGAAGCCATGTACAATTTTACAGTACGGAAATACAAAGATTTTTCTTCTCTGTTCCTTTGAAAATGGGAAAAAAATCTCATCTCAATTTTCGTTCTTTCACAAAATGCTGCATAATGGAATAATTAAAGCAAGGTGATTTCTACACACTGGTTATCAGAGAGTACATCAAATGTGAATAAATATCTGACTTCATCAGAATGTAAAATGTAAAATACACAGGACACAAGGAAGGTTATAATCAGAAGGGAGCAAATGCAGACAACATTTCATTGCTGTATTTAATCTTCTCACTTACGTAAAGCTTTCAAAATTTTTTCAAAGTAGAATGTCTTTTTTTCTTTAACGCTGTCCTGCCCAAGTGACCCCCAGTTGGGGCTGCAGACTCTTCAGAGTCTTTGCAGAGCACATCACTCGTGGTCTCTCACTCTTTTGAGGGAAGTGTATGAAAAATACTTACAAAGTGGGCTTAAAATAATTTGGTTTACTTGGCTGTTTTAACTAGTATGCCTGAAGAACTCAAAAGCTTCTAACTGAGGCTCTTCTCCTCACCCCCAGCACCTTTGCATCTAAGACCTTCAGTATGGGATTAATACACCAGCCACCACTTACAGAAAAATGCTCCCATGCAAAAATGGCAGCTCAAAAGCAAGCACCAACTTAATTTGTTTCAAGAATAGAAAGCAGACCACAGAGAAGATGCTGCCACCTCAAAAAGTTGTGTGGGGAAACCTCAAGAAAGATGCTGAAAAATAATGAAATTAAACTTGTTACAAAGACATTTTCAAGAGCACTAAGTAAAGCATACTAACATTCATTATATTTTAAGATTGCCTTTATGGGAGGATGCACAAAGACTTGTAGTGAGCTGCCTGTCAGTTATCTCCCTGTAATACTCACTGGCAATCTCTGGAGATGGTTTTTTTTAGGGCTTGCTACGATTTCCATTTGCTTGATTTGAAATGACTTCAACCCCAAACCTGCTATAGGTTACAAAACCTGTGGACAACACTGGCATGATAAGGGCTCCTAAACTTCTCCCTCTGCCCTAAAGCTCCATCACCAGAGCCAGATTCCCTCAGTGCCAAGAAACAAAAAACAATCTCCCTCTATTGCCCCTCTGCCAGAGGCCTGACTCTGTGCAAAATGCTGTCAGCAGCAACAAAAACTGGGAGAGGGGCACATGGCAAAGGATGTCAGAGGCAAGGATGCAAAGAGATTAAAAGGGATTTACATCGAGCAATAGGAGATGTGTCCACAAAGCCAGTGTTCCCAACAGCCCCCAGCTCAGGTAAGCACCAACTGATGGGCACTGAGTGTTCACAATCAGTTTATAACATCACCTAAGTTCTTATGATCCTCATGAAACATTCCTTACTGCACACCATGGGAAATCAGTATACTGGCTTTGGTGGATCTGTAGTGGACCAGCACAGTACAAACATTCTTGGAGAAATTAAGGAAATCAGTCCTTTACACTCTATTTACAGAGCCCCTTTAAAGTTCACCATGAAACAGAAACAAAAGAGAGCACAGAAGCCCTATCTTCTCCATTGCTTTAGCATTCATGTTTTATTTCTCAGCTAGCTCTCTAACCAGAAAACAACCAGTGACAGACAGGAATGCAAAATATTCTGGCTCCAGCAGTTCTCCTCACATGTCACAACATTGATATCTGCTTTGACTGGCAGCCAGCAAGCAATTTCTGTCTCTAGACCCAGAAGGAGAAACTCAAAAATTCAAACACATGAATTCTTTCAAGGTGCTGTGCAGATGAACAAAGTGCATCTTTCAGCAGGAGAGGCTCAGATTCAAACTGGATTAGGCCACAAGCAAACAGAAGTCTGATTGCCTCTTGCAAATATTTGCCAACATCATAAAACCATCACCCCGGTATGCATAAAACTTTCTCCTCAAAAGAAAGATCAGAATGGTATAGACTGCTATAAACTGGGGCTTAGATATAGCACCCCAACTGATAGACAAAAAGTTGATACCATCTGCTTTACACTGACATTCAGACAATACCATGCAAACTTCATTTTACAGGCATGGTATTAGTTAAATTCAACCAGATTGCGAAGGGGAAAAGCCATGAAGAGTTGGTAAGATTCTTTGTTCAGTTTTCACATTTGTGTAATTTAACCCATTTATTGTAAATCTGATTTTTTTCACTTGCAATTTAACTCCTAGAATTCCATATGCAGTATTTCTGCACAACTTGTCTGTTACACACTGTAAGTTTTATGAGAAGCCCTGATTGAGGAAAGCTACTACTAACTCCACTTTGCAGATCAAAAGCTCAGCCACATAAACATTTACTGAAAGCAACAAGAAGTCTGTGGCTCTGTGAACTGAACCATGAACTCAAATCTTGTCAGTCTTTTTCCTCCCAAGACAGGTATGCACAAACCTTGGTTGCATGCCAGCTTTTTAAAAGCTGGGCTTACAACAGGCTTTCTCCACATTTACAGATGGGAAAGAGCAGACAATCCAAACACAAAATGTGAAATACTAAATACTAAACCTAGAGACATCAGCATTTTCTGAGAATGAAAGAAGTGCACTGTGCACTATTCAAAACTTACATACATGTCAGAATGCAAATACAAATAATTATTCTAGTGAATTGCTTAGTTTTGATTACTTTCACCCACACATTACATTTCCAGTAACAGTACCAACTGAACAGTACCAACTAAACTTCCAGCATAACTTGTTTGTCAAATCCCACAATACCAGGACTACTGACATTTGACAGAACTAGTATAGCATAAATTTAAAGAGGATAAAATGAAACGCTTCTTCACACAGTTGGCAGTGAACTTCTGGTGTTTCCTGCCCCAGGACATTGTGCAGAGAAACATCATCAGAAGTGGAAAAAGGGACTAAACGAACTCATGGACAGCAGCTCCACAGATATTCAGCACAGGTATCTAGGTATCTTCCAGACATCCCTAGTGCAACAGCAGTAGATGCTGCAGGGACAGGAGGGCAATGGGGCACCAAAAGAGGCCAGACTTCCTTCCTCCCACTCAACTCCAGCACTTTCCACTGACAGTGCTGGAGTTGGCAGTGGATGAGCTGACTCTGGGTCTGATTGATCTGGGCATTCTCATGCTATCAGTACACCTCTGCCCTTTGAGAACATGCCAAGGAACTCCTCCTTCCTCCTCCTTCCCAACCTTTTCAACCATAGAAGAAGAGAAGAACATGCTTTTACAGTAAGAGCCAACTTTTACACAGTAATTTTATTACGTAAGGATTTATGTATGTCCCAAATTACCAGATGACCATTTAGTCCTTCAGCAGCTCTTTGTTTCTCAGTAGAAGTAAAAGGGAAAAAGGGAAAATTAAGAAGAGTATATATTGTGGATTCAACACATCAGGATGCATATTTGAGAATAAAACATAAAGTACTCTTCAGTTTGACATACAATACTATTTTTTCAAAGTTACAACATTCTTCTTATTTTCAAATTCTCACAGAAGAATGCCTTATTAGCCTTGTGGCATGAATAAAGAGGGCAAAGAAGATTCTCACACATGTTCTACAGTATGTTTTAAAGAGTTGAAAGCAAAACACAGCAAACCTAGTTCTCTCATAAAGTCCAGAGGAAAAAGAGGTAATGTCACTCGACTTGACAGGTCTCAACAGAAATGTACTGCCAATGTTACAAAGAAGTTGCATCTGGCTCATGAGGCCAGGTCGTAAGAAGCTTGGAGAATATACTGTCAAGGCAGTACTACATGGTAGTCTCCAAATGCTTTTTGGTAGTCTCCAAATGCTTTTTGCAGGCAGCAGTTACTGGCTACTGAGAGACACAAAATGGCTGCTGGACACGGAGATTTGGTTTCACTGATATTGCTCGTACGCCAATCGTTATTGTGAACAGGTCAGTGAATTCTGAAAGCAGAATTAATGTCATATCATCAAGTAATAATGCAGAGCACTTCATGTTAGGTGAAACATTTGATGGTGTCTAATGCTACAGAGCAGCATAAGAGTACCTCCTTCCATTTGTTCCAATGCCCATGGGAACACTGACTCACCTGGAAGAAAAGCAGGAAAATCAAAGCCAAAACTAAGCCTTAGAGAAGGATATTTCTCAAGTATGCCTTTAAAGCTTGACCCTTTTACATATCTCATCTAATCTGCTCCAAAACTGTTCAAGTTTCTCCTCACCTTTCATCAAAATAAGAGGTTTCTTCATCAAGGAAAAGTATTCTGAAATGGTAGCCTGGTTCAACGCTACAGGCAGATAGCTTTGCGTTGGAGTGCTTTAATATGTTTTTATATTGCATATAAAGCATGCAAACATAAACCAGTTTGTTGAAAACTACCCTCTTTGTGGAAGCTGGCTGTAATTCTGAACAAGTTTTCAATTTTCACACTGCTGCTAGGGTAAAACATTTTAAAGAGTTTAATTTTTACAGTGGCTTCAATGACACAAGATTATCTAACAAAGTAATGGTTAATCAATAGAGGGTTTAGTTGTCAGGTGAAACATATAACACACTAAAAGGGATTGATTGCAAGACTCCTCCTTATTTACTAGAAGGTATATATTTAAAATGACACAAACTTGTTACCAAGCTGCATTTCTTTAACCTTGCAAAAGCCGTTTGAGAAGAGTGTTAAGCAGCCCTATAGCCAAACAAGCTCTAATGAAAGAAAAAAAAGAAACCTACAAATATATGGGAGCACCAAATGATGTCAGAAGCAGGGGAACCACAAAGCTGTATTCACTCTCAGCCAAAGGCTTAAAATGCCACAGAGGCACTAGACTATGATTCACTAAAGATAGAGCTGTATCTGATCTCATTCCGTAAGTGTCTTTGGTTACATTTTTATTTTTAAAGAAAGTATGATCCTGCTCTTTGACACAAACACATAAACATTTCTGCTCTTGTCTTTGCAGCTCTGGATGAACACTGAGCACCAGCCTGAAGCCTCGAACCCCAGGCAGAACTCCATGTATGTGCAGCTTTTCTACCAACTGAAATCCATTTCTTTGGCCATTCATTCCAAGAATCCCCAGTCCCTGAACAAAGCTCTGCTTTTTAATAGAAGCTGCAACCCAGGAGTTCAATAAGATTTCCCCCCCAATAGTTAGTAATTACATGATTTATCAGAGAAAGATAACACTAATAAAAACACAGCAAAAAGACAAAACCCATACCCTCCCTTCAAGCCATTTTCAGGGAAAAGATTATTAAACTGTTCTTTTTGAACAAGGGCTTTTGTAGCTAAGCACAAATTGCCAAATGGTTAGAAAAAAAAGTTATTAGGCTCTGAAGAATTCAGCAGAAGTGGGAAGTTATATAAACAAATCACTCAGCAGATTTGGAAAGATCGCTTTCATCTTATTTAGAGTCTTAGGAGACTTGTATTAATTACCCTTTAAAGGTCTTTCACATGGACTATTTAAAATAAATGCAATTTATTTATTTATTTCAAACGAGGTGCTTCTTTTGAAAGAATTAAGTAATCTTAACAAATTTAAAAACGTTTTTATAAAGAGGTAATTAAAAAGAAGACTAGAATTAAGTCAAGCTGTAAGACATTACCCAGGATCCACCTCGACTATTTTCTTAAGATGAAATTTTTGTTATCCCTAGCCCAGCCTTGGGAAGGATAGTCTCCACAGAAAGTCATAAGACAAAATAACGGCTAGCCAAACAAAAAACTAGATCATTTACAGGATTTTCCCTAAAGCACAGTTTGTCATATTGCAATTACACCTTGCTGACTGTGAAAGCCAGAGTCCTTAATACTGCCACTAGAGGGAAGACGTGTCTTAACACACGGCAATGGCAGTTGGGGAGTGGGTTTTCTTGAGCAATTACCATAACAAAGCTCCCTTGGCTGTGTGTACCTTCTAATTACCCAGTACAATTAAAATGACTTACCTAAAACAAGCATGGAAAAAAAAGGCCCTTAAAACAAAAAACCTCAAGACAATGCAAACAAAAAGCTTTAGTCCAATATGCTTGTTACCTGAAATTACATTAAAGCTGAAGATTTTTTTAAACCCATCCATCAGTGCACAAGGGGGAGAAACACAAAAAGGAGTATGCCACAATGCCCAACACCACAGGGCTGTTCAGCTATGTAAAAGCATTAAAACAAACAAAAACAAAGAGCAAGGCAAACTAGATCTCTTGTTAAAGAAAAGAAGGAGGGGAAAAAAAGAAAAAGAAAATGTGGTATTTAGCCATCTGGTAGCTGCTGGAAAACAAATTGTCCTCAGAAGAGCAGAAATACAGTATGTCTTCTCGCAGTTCACTGGCTTATGAATCAGACTACTTTTCCTACTTTTTTTTTAATACAGGCACGGTAATGTTAGACCTCTGTGCTGCTCCTTTCACTTCCCTCTTGTCCCACTGTGCAGACATAACCATGGCCATCCCAATCAGACCCGGTTGTTCTAACTTGGATGCATTATTCTCATTCTTTCAAGATACATCTTGTTGGGCCCATTGTTCAAAACCCCCCAGGACTTTTTTTTACCCCTAACAGCTACTTGCTGATTTTTAAACCCTTAAATCTTTCATTTTATAAGGCGTATCATTAAGGGAAGATGGCAGCCAAGTGATTTTTCTTTCCATTGACAATTTGTGACATTTTTCCAGCAGCGTGCAAGGTGTTGAAAACCTGGCAGCTGTTACCTCCTGGGATGAAGATCCTTTTTTATCCTCCCTTGACAGTTTAACTCAATGGGTCAGCACCTTTAAAGACTGCAAAGTACCACTGAAGTGGATGGAGGCTTGAATTACTGCTCCCTCCCTAATCAATGTAAACCCTCACTGCAGGTGAAACTCTTAATCTATAGAGGTGCATGGGGGAGGAAAATGTAATGCCCTGAGCCAGATGGTTTTCATCTTGTTTTTTAAAGAAGAAAGGAACAAGCTAACAAGGGGACAGCTACTTTTGTTAGCTTCTTGGCCTCTCTCATGGCTTTGGATCCCCAGGGTTCCAGCCACACAAGAGAAAGAATACAGAAAAACATAAACACTTAAAGAAATATAACTAGGGGGCTGGCAACATGCTGCTTTCAAAGAGCTGGGAGCCCTGTTCAGCGCTTTATTTATCACTGCCCACGTTCTTCGGATGGTAAGTGGACATGGACACAAAGGGCAGGGGGGAGCAGACAACACTCGCAATTTACTCAATTACAGAGGAATGCAGCAATGCGGCGGGGTGACAGATTCCTATTAGCACTAATGCTGAAAGAGCCCAGTGGCCTTTCCGCCACAAGGCAGCATTCCCATTGTAACTTAGACTCCAGCACATCCCGCTTTGGCCAGCTCTGTAACACACACTAGGTGTCACAAAGGAATGGAAATTATTTTGTTGTTGTTGTTGTTGTTATTAGAGAATAATAAGCAGAAAAAAAAAACACCAAAAAAAACTAAAAAGAAAGAATAATCTGGCAAGTAAGGCTAAGGGTGTACTTCTGGCAATTTCAGGGGGCTTTTCAATCAGCAACTCCTTATTACCACGCGTTGTGTAAAAAATGAGGTAACCAGGGTAACTTTATAGACTAGGACTGCCCTGCCTCAGATAGCTCTCCGACACAAGGCACATCTGAAGTGCAGCATCTTCCCCAAAGAGACGGAGGGAGATGAAGGACCCTCTCTTCCTCCACACCATGCAACTTTCCTCATCATTCAAGAAGAGGGCTTCAATCTTGCATGGCAGAAACACTTTTGCAGCGGAGAAATACACACCGAGAGGAGCCCTAAGCAGTGGGATAAAGCTGCCAACTGAAAGTAAACCACTAACAATTGCTACCTCTTGTTTTCCCTTTGCTCTACCTTCTTCAGCCACTTTCTGCTTCTCACGGTTTTCTTGAGTACTGGTTTTAAACTCTTGAGATCAGACTGTGCCTATTTTAACTTTGAAATAGTGCCCAAAGCATGTTTTAGGTGCTACATGTAATTTTAGAAAATTATCTCAAGTGTATAAGAGTGAATTGAGGTAATATTCTGTGCCAAAACCATAAGAGGGAGAATTCTTGAAAATGCTAAGGGGCTTGTCTGAATGGGGTAACAGACAGGGATTTTTTTCCCCCGGACTTCCATCTGGAAGCTTGCAGAAAGACAGCAGAGTCCAATGTGAGGTTTGCAGGAGGTACACTGTGGCAGCCTTGCTGCTGCCAGCTTTTCCCCACAAGGCACCTTCGCCCACAGATGAACCACAGCAGCAAAAGGCACTTCATTATTGCTGCAGTGAAGAGAAGGGAGGGAGGGTTTTAAACAACCAGCATTGTGCCCGTCTTCTTTAAAAACCAGTAGGGTAATCAAGTTCAGGGCAGCCCTGGACAGCTGCCCTGTGACCTATTCATGTTGACCCCCACTATTCATCACTTTCCTTAGGACTATGAGGGCAAGCTCCTGGGGAGTGACCACCACAATAGACAGATATGAGCCAACAATAATACGGTTCCTGCAAAAAAACCAGATGGCACTGCAATAAATTTACAAATCTGCATTCATGGCTCTGTTAAAAACACCCAGAAGCTAAAAGGCTAGAGGGGCCCCTAGAGAGCTTCCTCTTCCCTGTTTCTAAAGGCCGGCTCTCTCCCCAAGACTATTGAGCTCATGTTCTTCATAAATGAAGGATGGAGACATAGCCCTTAAAATAACAAATGGCTGACCTAATCAATCTAGTGTTTGGGTCTAACACTAAATGATAGGCACTGAAAACTAATTATGTTTTTTGGCAAGGAAGTTGAATTAAAATGGAAACACACAGGTTAAAAATGCACTGAAGCATTTGCGAGTCCCTTTGAAAGGGCAGCACACACACACGCTCACATGCAGGGCTTGAAACAGGAACCTGATTCAATAACTCATGCATTTATTTTTAAAATGAATCAGATTAGTCCCATGTGTGACCTGCCGGTCCATCTGTATGAGCTGGACTTAATGGGCACTCTTCTCACGCTTACTTCAGTTTGAAGTATGAGAGAGATAAATTTAGTTTAATTTTCAACAGATCAAGCTATCCATTTTCCAAATGGACCATCTGGATCAGCCTATTAAAATTAATTTATAACTTTGCAGTGTGAAAATTCGTTTGTTAGCTTAAATAAAGTTGCCAAAAACTTTTGCCACTTGTCATTGTTTTTTTCTGGTCTGTTTTCATACTATGATTTTCAGTTTATCCTTTCAAAATTTAATTTTGTCAGATCAAGCACTCAACAAAAACTGAACGTCTGCATCCATATTCCAAAGTCTGTCATAGCTTAGATCTTTTCACTGTTCCAGCAAACAGTGTCAAGTTCATTGCCTTCTTCAGTTTCCCAGTGCTAATCTCCATGTCTTTTCTCCCTCGCTGCCCTCACATGCACCCAATGGTGCCCGTGCCTTCCACTTCCAGCAATTCAAGGACACTGCCCCACTTGTTGAGACTTCTGAAGACACCCACCTCCATAAACCATTTTAATCAACAGCAAAATGATATTTCTCTTACTAAGAGTTCCACAGCAGTGAGCAATGGGTGTCTTCAGCTCCTGCACACAACTTCAGATGTGTAAGTAAGCATTACACTTAACACCTCCACCTTCTGGTATGTCTGATCCACAAACCCACCTGAGAAAATGTTCTGGCTAAGGCTGCATAACAGCACTGCAAACAAGGCAAGAAAAGGAAGCCCACCTTTACTTAAACTTGTTAGCAGCTGGACATGTCAAGATATAGTACTTACCCTGAAGTGGTCTGATGCATCTCATTAATTTTCTAAGACTAATCAAAAAGTACTAAATATGAGGATACATCCACTGGAAAGACCATTTAAATAAACAGACTCCTCTTCTATCCCCATACACTCGATTTCTCTGTGCATGTAGGTCCATGTTCCCCAATAATGAAATATTAAGGGAGTCTCACAGGAGGAACAAAAAATACGAAACTGTTCGCATAATATTTACCAAGTTAGCATCTTTTCAGTAAAATGGAAGGCATTTTTTGTGTATTATTGCTTTGACAGCATTTGCAGGTCACATTTTGTTGGTTCTACAAAGCGTGGATATATGTAAGACATAGCAGTCACTCTGCATCCCTTCCTATAGGAGATCCAGATCTTTCCAGTAAGCATTACTCATTGATTGTGAGTATTTAGGCATGTGGCTAAATGCGTCTGACTTCTGGAATGAGAGCCCCAGAAAACTCCCACTGCTCCTGTCCATTGCTAATGGAGAGGAGGAACAATCTGAGCTTTCAAAATGCTCAGACAGCTTTATTTCTGTCCATGTAAAGAACCAGAATTCCCTCCATAACAGGCAAAAAATCATTGCCAAACACCTCCTATGATCTAGACAAGAGGGCACTTGCTTTAAGACTAAGACTACATCTTGAATTTATTTACAAAGACTGTTCTCAACACAATGGCAATAGAAGACCCAAGGATTTTGTCCTGCATCTTTCACTGTAAGGACTGGGCACAAAGATGGAGATTGACACGACGTCTCTACAATACTGCGCAAAACAGCTAACCATCTTCAACATAAACAATGCCTATTGAATTTTTTCCAGTATGAAATCTTGGGACACTACAAGTGGTTTTTCAGTTGTATTCCTGGTATCTACTTGATTATGATGAATTGTGGGCCTGAGGGAAAAGACAGCTTTCCTGTGACACGAAGAATACCTCTGCAGATTGAGATATAACAAAATGGAAACCCAGTTCAAGAAACTGTACCTTCCTCATCTGTATAATACAGTTTGCAAATATCTGTTTCCTCAGTCAATAATTACGAGGAAGGACTCTGTGTGATGAGAAGACACACAAAATAAGTAATTCATGATCCTTTTTAATTAACATCTCTTACTATGAATCTTGTTTTGAAGAAGAATCATATACCTCTTCTTGCTGAACCTGATGGCTTGCCATGGATAATATTACTCTAAGATAAACCCCCCCATTTTCTGGCACGCTGGGGACCTTGTTTCCTCTCCTGGGGATACACAGTAGAGACTTAGTAGGTTTGCCCTCTTCCTCCAGCTCTTGCTTGTTGTTGAATGCCAGAAACAGTTTGTTTCAGCTAACATATTTAATCAATTCTGCAAGGTAATCCTTCTCAGCCATAAATGGGACCTCAGCCATTATGCCAGCATATTGCCTCATGTCTAAAAGACTTATATGCACTACATCTGTTAGATGGACCTGTCTTAGTCACGTGTATGTAGTCCTTCACATGACACCTCCTCCCACAAAATCAAACACTCCTATCAAAATACAAAAAACCCCTCAAACCAACCACACAAACCAAACAGCTCTAAGCACTAGTGCACTGTATCAAAAAGATACGTCTTCCTTTACTATGACCCACTTCTGGAAATGGCTGATGTGGGGCAGGATTGTGCCATCTTATTCCTCTGCCTGAGGCTGCTGCTCCTGTGGCTGAGACGCAGAAGGAAATGCAACAGCTCCTCAGCTCTTGCAATGTATAGCCTGGGGTATTCACTTAAGTCACATTCACCAATGGTTTCACTCTGATACACCAGGCAGCAACCTCAGGCAGCTAAGGCATGGACATAATTTTGCTTCTGCTGCCTGAAGGTTGCAGTGGGGAGAAAGACCAAAGTGAAAATGGATCAGAAATCACTAAACCGAACTTAAATTTCCCAGAAAGCACATTTCAGCCTCCCTTTGTTGGCCACAAGGATTAAAAAAAGGAATTATTTTGAATTGGTAAGGAATTTGCTTTACTATATATAAAGGACAAAGAAATATTGTTTTAGTAAACCATCCTTTCTCCTTTTTACCCATTAGTAATTTATGTGAATGTAAAAGAAACAAGACCAGGTCACTTTTCAGGTTATTAAATTGGATATCATCTCCAAGAAAATTCACCTTCAAGGGCAATAAAAAGTTTAATTGTTGTACAACATTTGGAGAGTCTTGATCTGAGGCAAAGCAAAATATACTACAAACAAGACAGAAACAATTACAGAAGAAAAGGCTGAAGAGGTCTTGATGAACACCAACTGGAGAAAGGTAAAACTAAAGTCACAGTTGACTGAACTATACTGAAGCATAGATTTCTTCAGAGTCATCAAACTCCCCTGAAAGCTAAATCTCTGTGTCTGATTATCCTGGGTACAATGTGACTTGCTCAGACTTCAAAGAAGAAAATAAAAGATTTCCATGAGCACAAGCCAGACTTGAGCTTCCAGAAGCATTTAAGGATTCAAATAGCTAGAAAGTTTTATCGCATTTTTAAAGAGACTGATCACATACCTGTCTAAGTGAATTCTTCTCAGGAATGATCTTCCTAGGGGGCTCATCATTATTACAGTCTTCTCTCTCAGAGGAATTCTGTGAAAGAAAGTAAGCTTTAATTCAGTTCTTATCCCTAATATTACCCTGTGAGGAGAAAAGAAACAGAATATTTTTCCTACACAGGCTGTAGCATTTTACATATACACATACTGGAGGCTAACTTGTACTTTTATGCCAAACAGCTTGTTATGGCAGAGAAAGAATTTCTCCTCCTCAACACAACAATGCAATACTGTGCAGGTATCTATTGAAGAAGCTCGTGCTTTAGGGATTTTTTCTGAAACTACCAAGAACAGCCACCTCCAAAAGCTGCAATGGTGGTTGAATCAGCATGGCAACACTGGTGCTCCTGAACACCCCAGAATAACCATTTAAAAGAGTGGAACCTGTTGAAAACAAAGGTTGTTAATGGGTGCAACTGCTGTCCTCTGTGCCTCTATGTTTTTAATCTGCCTAACAATTACTAATTGCACTGACTGCCTGACTGCCTAAAATAGTAGAGAAATTATGGTGGAGCTAAATTCTTGTGAAAGAGGTTGTCAGGGAATCCTTCCAAAAACACCCCCAAATATTGTGTAGGTAGTGTATGATAATACAGCTGTGTTTTTCTCTCCTGCTGCCTGACTCCACATAGATGTGCCATTTCTAGAAAGACTGATTCTCCAAAATGTAAGCTGCCACCTTCAAAAAAAAGATCAGTCAGACAAAGGATGTAGACAAGAAATGTAAGGGCTTTTCCAGCATGAGTTAAAAATACAACCAGGAAACTTTTGTCATGCTACTGTCATGATTAAAACCAAATATTGCTTGGTTTAAAGACAAACTATAGTTGTATCAGGACATGAATAGTCTTGCAAATGTTTGGTTAAAAACTGCTGGATACAGTGGGGAGAATCCTGACCTCACTGCCAAAGTCAGCTACTCTGGAAGACAGCTTTCCTTTGCACAGGTTCAGCCACTGCACTCGTGGAGAAATGACAGCCAGCTTTGGGGGAATCCCACACACACATCTAAAATAAGTTTGATCACCACAGTATTCATAGCCTTAGGCCACATTCCCACACATTCAGTAGTGAACAACTAAACAGGTTTTAAAGAGATGCAGAAAAACTGCCTAGGGAGAGCTCTGCCAGGAAAAGGGTACTTGCAGACAAGCTCAGGACCGCGTCTATTACAGTAGTAGTTTGCATTCTGCTTCTGTCTCCCAAATAACCTGTCCTTTGCTGAGCATGGCTCTTCCTGGCTTCTCAGAGAGACAGCTTCCAGCCCAGCACCTCAGGAGACACAAGTGGCACGTGTTGGCAGAGGAGGAGCAGGCTGGGAGAGCAGTGGCAGCGCAGGGCCAGCAGCAGCACGGCAGTGGTTGCGGGAAGCCGAGAGCAGCGCAGGAGCGTGTGCCCACTGCAGCGCTGCGTGAGCAACGGGACCAAAGGGACAGCCAGGACACAGGGCAGGGACAGAAGCTGCTGAGAAATGGCAGACAACGGGTGGAGGGAGAGGAACCACAACAGTAAAACCACACTTGGGATGTCATAAACTGGTCAGGAGTAAATCAAGGCTTGCAGACCAACTAGTGATTTTGAATTCTTTAAGATATAGAACCTATAAGACACCATGACATTTGGAATGCTGTAACCAGGGTTTTATAATGGCAATCAATCCTAAACAGGCCTGATAAATCACTGTAAGAGGGCAGCTTTTAAAAGTTTTTGTATGAGGTCACAGTCAGGACCAAGTTATTACATTAAATCCTGCTTTGAATGAACTGTGATCATAAAAACATACAAGCTAGAATCGCATATATACAAAAAGGAAGGACAGACATTAAAGCTGCTCTTTTCTGCTCAAGAAATTTAGTTTAATAAGTGGTTCATTCAAGTTAGAATTTTCATTTTTGTGCTTTGGAAAAAAAAAAAAAGATCAAGAGTGAAACCTATAAGAACCTGAGGTGAGTTACTAAAGGAAATGCATTTTGTTGTGGCTGTAGGGTAAAGGGGTTGTTTAGTACTTCTGGATTCATTTTCAACACCCATCCCCTTCCCCACAGTAAGTGTCAGAACAATTCCCCTTCCCAAATAATCTCTCTTTGACAGTGAAATCTCGCCTTTCAAAGCCACTAAGGATCCTCCCTCACAGAAACATCAAAAAGCAGGAACTGCTAGTGAACTGTTAGCCCTTATTTTGAAATTTCTAGTTACTGCAAAGCATCAAGTTATCTACTTTTTCTTTAAGCTGAGCATCTAATTTTAAGAGCAAGCAGAGGACCATTTTGCATTCATTATCTTTATAGGTGGCAAGGCTAAGAGGTTGGCTGAACAAAGACCAGACAAAGACTGCCAAGTGCATATGGTGGTTCACAGCTTGGCGTCTCACCATTCTACAGCACCAACACAGCAGCTCCGATAGCAGACTATTAAAGAGGAGCGCTGCTCATGCACTTTTGTCGGCAAGTAAGTTACGCTTGGTGAAGACAGAATGACTGGAAAGCATTACACTTAAGAAACAGCACAGATGTTTATAACTCCCGCTCATTTCTCAGGAAAAGGAAACCTATCAATCCAGGTGCAGCTACAGGACCCTGCATATTTCAGGACTAACTGTAGCTGCATGGAAGTGAATTTCACTTGACAGGGTAACACTTAGCCATGGCCAAGGGAAGAGCATAACGTAATCGACTGAAACGGTACATCTATATATTTCTCCTAGCTGAACAAGGTGGGAGGAGGGATAAACATGTGCGAGGTCAGAATAAGGTTTGTCTCAGCAGGACTCCAGCGATGCTTTCGGCCACAGGAGAGGCAGACAAAGGGAGGAACCGCTCTGAGCACCCTCTCGTGGTTACTGAAATGCACGTCCCGGGCACAGACCTGGAAAGAAGCATTTGGTATCCAGACGGTAAGTTGGGTGTACTCACTGGGAATATTAAAGATCTGCAGCAACTGTACTTCCTACATAGCAGGGGAACGATGGAATTTGCAAGGGAGAAAGAAGCAAAGAAAACTAGTGCACATGGAAAACCATACAAACTCCCTTCCACCAGGGAAAATTTTTACTTCCCACAGGCAAGCATTCTTGACTAAAGCTGAACTAGCTAAAAGCATTTGTGCTTGCATGCAAGGGTCTCTTCTTTTGAACAAATATAGGCAAGATTAGATCCTGAAGTCTCCAAAGCACACCCTCTTTCCACAGACAGGTAAAATAATTTATTTTTTTTTTTTTCCCAAGGTCACATAATGACAGGGGAAGTACTGAGAAGAGAAGTCAGGAAACCCAAGCTCATAGTTCTTGTAACCTTGAAAATTTGTCTCTAACAGAAGATTCCTGCAAAGGGGCTCTGCCTTCCATAGCTCATTTTTCCTAAAATGGCTACTGGCTGTAACGAGATCCTTTTAAATCTGATTTGCATTTAAAACTTCAGCCTGTAATTAACAGAATATAACTCCATGGCAGGTTGTCTTAAAGACCACTAGAAAATTATTACTATTTAACTCTCCCCATGAAGCCTCCTCCACCACTAAACACAACATGCTACAATGCATACAAAATCCCCAGACTGAAGCATTTGACAGGAGATGACATGCAGTATTTTGTGTACACAGCCCAGCAAAACACTGCTGGGAATGAGATATAATACATGGAGAAATGCACTCCCAGGGACTACCAATTGGGCAGAGCTACCTTTAGTACCGCCTCACTCGTGGTGGAAA
Organism: Molothrus ater; assembly: GCF_012460135.2. NCBI lineage: Eukaryota > Metazoa > Chordata > Aves > Passeriformes > Icteridae > Molothrus > Molothrus ater. The sequence goes on from NC_050485.2 coordinate 22,684,122, forward strand.
TCAAACCCCTGCCAGCTGGGGGAGGCTTTCTTTGATGCTGTTCTGCCCTGCACTAATTATAAAAGAGTACAGACACAGCCTTTTTTCCAAGTGTATGGAGGTGGGGGTGGGGGAGAAGCGTGTGTCTATGTGAAGAGCACAACTATTTTTTATGCTTTCAAATTCTTAATCCTGTTTGGAGCTGTCAGTGGGGGTTAATGGAAGCCTTGGATAGGAGAATTCCAATCTGGTTGGCAGATGGATAGGTTGGTTATAGCTGCATAACTATGTCTTGCCTGCAGGCACAATTCAGAACACTGTTAAAGCAATATAAAGTCTCTGTCAAGCTGAACCATTTGGATCAGTAGCAAGGAGAAATAATAATAAAAAAGGAGTTCATTTCTGGGCCTTGCGTGTTTATGCTAGTATGCAGAAACTGATTAATTGTCATCGTGTGCTGGTCTGCTATACCTCGGATTTCTACTTCTGGAGTAGATTTTGCATGCTAATATAATCATTCTCCCTCTTGAGACATTAGCAAATAATCAAATGAAAAACAGGATCATAATTTACTGAGATTCGGGCAATTCTCTATGCAAATTTGACTTGTTATTGCTGCTGCCTCGTTAATCTGAATGCCTTTGACAAACTCCTTTGATTTATGAACTCATGACAACTCCAATGTGTATATATTTTGCTAGATTGACATTATCATTAAGAGTGGGTGGACTGAGCTCACATGAATGGCTGATTTTATTCGCTGGTGTCTGCTGCTCAACAGCTGAGCATCTCCTTCTCACAAAGCCCCTGAGCGCCAGGCTCTTCCCATCTACCCATCCATTCATCATCTCGATGTTAATTGGCCCAGGCTTTAAGCAAATTTTCAACACGATTTAAAGGCACGATGACACTGATTACTGACCCTCTGCCATACGGTGCCTATTGATTAACCTGACAGAGATGATGAGCTTGAGGGAAACTAGGTGTGTGTGGACCTCGGGGAGGGGAAAAAAATAATATATTGTTTATGCAGGCAAAACACTTGTCTTTATCCCAAAGGCCAGAATTTGTGCTGCACTGGCCCTTAAAACACACTATTGCTTTAAACACCTGCATCCAATACAGAAAATGCTTGCTTGCTTGCTGTGGAAAAATGATTACAAATTTGATGTCATGTGCAGTCTGTATTTTAATCGAGTTCCCTGATAAATAGACCCCCTCAAGCCAATCAAGTCTCGCTCCAGCCATTGCGTGCGTATACATCAGTTCGAACAGAAGCCTGGGTGTGCAGAGTGTGCTTTTAGTGGTATCAGCAGATCCAACTGCATGTAGGAAATCTACTTGGGTATTTTAGGTCTCTAAGCAAATAATACAGTGGGAACACAGTGTGCAAACAGAGTAGAGTAAATGTTGCAAGGGCAAACTGGATGCCAGACATAGCTGTCTCAGTATTTCTGCTGCCACATTAAAATAGATGCTTTAGCACACACCAGTGAAATAGTGCATTTTTCCTTTTCCAGTGCAAACTGTTGATATGACCTGACCCTCAAGCTCCTAAGTGCATTGAATGAACACAGCATTTTATCAGAAATTGAAAATAAGTTACATCCTTTTTCATGTTCCTGGAAGTGTCCCTGTGCTGCACTTGGTCCTCCTCACCAAGGACAGAAGGGTACTCTCTCAGTCAAGAGGGAGCCACTGAATAAAGAGGTACATCAGCATTCTGTATGCAGACTGGTGCTGTATGAAAGTAAAAGGAGGCAGAAGGCCTGTTTAACCCCTGCCCAGCCCCGGGTTAAGTCTGTCAATCAGGGCACACTGTTCTTCTCTCCCAATTCAAGCCAGCAGCCTGCCAGAAGTCAGGATGTTCCTCTTGTTTAGAAGGAGGGAATTTGGGAGAATGAGGGTGTTGCTCCAAGATGTTGCAAAGTTAGTTGTCTTGCAGAAAACAGGACAAAGCATCATCAGGTAAAGGTATGGAGAAATTAGCTGTAATTGCCTAATGCCAATGTCAGCCAGAGAGGACTGAAAAGAGAGAGCTATGTGTGGAAATAAGTGCCAGTCTAAGACCAGAGGCACATAGAAGCCTTATGTTCCCTTTCCAATAACCTCTGTAAGTGATAGATGAGTCCAAGTCCATTGTTATCGTTAAGGGACTGTCAGCATCCTCATTTTATAAATGCTGTCTGTCAGTTTATAAATATCTCAGCCATTTCAAACAGTGCTAGGATGAATCCTGGCATAGCCAGTGTCAGCCTGAAGCAGTATTACTGTTAAAAAAAAAGTGTCTAAGATATACTAAAAACATGTAAGGATAGCTTCTCCTTTTTCTCCTATCATGAGGTCCAAAACATCCCAATTCACACTTATTTGGCTGGTCACTACAATATATAAAACCAGTCCTTAGGATTGGTAATGCTCTTTGAGAAGAACAAGTATGAAAGCTGCAAGTTTGAAGGCAATTCTCTGCTGTTCAGTAGATAAAACAAAAATGACAGCTATAACACACAGGGAGATCCACAGCAATGAAAATGCAGAGATAAGTATCAGACCCTATTCCTCCTCGGCATTTGCTGCTCTGAACATTCACCGAGATTAGATCCTTTTAGAGAACACCATAAATTGCAACGTGTAGGCACAAGGGGGTGACTTCAGCCTGGAATGAAGGCACAGACAAGTTTCCCAGCTCTTACAAGTTTAAAGTTAAATGGTACTTTTGCAAGGGGTTTTGGCTGAGTATTAGAATGATGGGAGGGCAGAGAATCTGCAGCTTGCCTTGCACTGACTGATAACAGAAAAAGAAAAGGAATAAACTAAAAGGCCTTCCAGTTCAGTGTCTGCTTTACAGACTGGCATGCACATGTCTATTCTGTTTCTTATATCTATTAGCTTGTTAGCTGCATAGAAGCATGGTGCTTTTTTATCCTCCAATACATTTATAAATGCCCTGTGATGGGGGTGAAGACTTCACCCCCCACCTGGAACATTTACAAGTTGAAATTCATGCCCAAGCAGCTCAGGTACCTACTAAAACGTAAATTCTTAAAACTGAATCTCTCACAGCAGTGAAAATGGGAAGTACAACACTATACCTCTGACCAGACACATACATTCATGTTCACACAAGTCCCAATTTGGTCTGCCTCCATGTTAACACTGATGATGATAACAAAAGTTTCAACAACCAGGGCAAGATTCTGCTTTTCACATCTGTAGAATGGATCCTCATGGTTTTCCTAATTTTTCATTCAAATTAATAATTGGAAAAGTATAAATTTTCCAAGTAACGAGACTTGATAACAGAATTTCATAACATACAGAAAAGCTTCTTATGATGTTCTTTAACTTAGTAATTACTTGTTGGCTATAAAGGGTAATTTAATGGTGTGGGAAGTCCGCATTACTAGAACAGTTAATTCAGTTTAACATTAAAACACCAGAACCCAGCACAAATATCAATGATCTGATGAACAGATGCATTTCGAACAGCAAAAATCTAGTTGTAGCTAACAAAAAAATCATCACCACCACCACCTCCCTCCAAAATACAGATGCTAGGAACAAGTCATTTAGGGGAATTTTAAAAAGCTGGTTTCATTTCACCCATATTTTTCAACAGAGAGAGAGAGAGAAAGAGAAGAGAGAGAGAGAGAGAGAGAGAGAGAGAGAGAGAGAATAGCTAATGAGAACAGGCTTTCCATGTTTCCCAGGAAGCAGCCCTGCTTAACAGTTCTATTCTGTGAATTTAAGAGAGTCAGCAGTGGCAAATTTGTTTTTAATATTCAATCTTTCAAGCTTTGCAAGCTAGTTGGCCAATGGCTCTTTCTATTCCAATGTTTGTTGGTCCCTTATTTACACACACATTACATCCGGAGAGCCTTTGAATATAATTTCACGTGGATTAAGGGAAGAACATTTGCTTCTGCTAATCAGGACATCTGGTTATTTTTGTAACTCACAGACATCTGCATTAGGCAGTTTGACTTCCCCATTCCTCATTACAAGGTTAGAGCTTAAGAAGCCTCAAGGACCTCTAGTTGAATTTTATTATTTGCATTTCTTCACAGCCAGGTCTGTTTTGGAATTTTCTTTCCTAAATAGCACAAATTGATCAGCACCTTCACAGGTATGCACATGTTTTTATAGGTAGCACTTTCTATGCATTATTTTATAGTGTACATCTTGTACTCCAAAATTTTATGTAGTTCAAAGCCATCTACATCTTTTTAAGGAACAGAAAGCACACATTCCCAAAAAAGCATGGTAGAAAACATCCAATTAACCTTACAACACACATAATATGTATATACTTTCAAATATTCAACCAGATCACTTATGTAAGACTGGTGTCAGGACTTGTTCTGAATATCATTATCTCTATGCTTTAGTTTGCTTCTTCCTACTAATTTACCCTTATACATCTGCTCCTCACATTGAACAAAACAATATTCTTCCCTTTCTATTCTTCAGGGCAACATTAGTAATTTCTCCCATCTTTTAAATTCATGTTAAATTCCTTTATAACAGTTTCAGCTGGGGTTAAATTTTTCTGCCAGACTGCTGAATTGTGCCACACATACTTCAGGAAGAAGGATTTTGCATGCAACAGAAGCCTTTTAGAAAAGAACTGAATCAATCCGGGCATGGCTCTCTCTTCTTTGTTGCTTTCATTTTGCTACATTCCTTCCACAAAAATTCATTTTCAACACTCATCCCAGAGTGTAAAAGTACTAAAGTTTGAAATTATACACTCTTATTCACAGTTCACAGCATTCTTCCCTCCCATGCTCATGAATTGTAGGCTTTTATCAGTGATTTTGTATGCTGGAATAAGATGTTTTCTTGATTTCTTTCCCCTACATGTAGGATGGGGGGGACAGCACAAAGTCAGCTTTTACAGGCTTAGAATATAAGCCAAAATTCAAAATACATGCCAAAAGCATATTTCTTGTACTAACCGCAGTTAGCAAGAGCCACTGGATCCAGGGAGAGTTTTAAAAAACTTTTTATTCATTAAAATCCTCTAGACACAGCTTAACTTTCTTTGTACAATATTTATTACAGCTTCATCTGCATAGGAGCTGCAAGTGCTCTTAGAAACCAGTTGTAGAAGTGTCTAGTTTTGCTGCAGATTTCATGTCCTTGATGCCCAAAAGACAGGCTGGAAATAAACCCCCATAGACTGATGTCTATAGAGCAGGTATTTGTTTATTGCAGTGCTGATGGTGAGGGGGATATCTCACCTAATTCACCCACCACTGTCCAGTGCTGTGCTACACTTACACAATGAGTACTGCTTCATGTCACTGTGTCACTCCAACATCATCACACAGGTGCCAGAACTGATTTACATTGTATGAGCTCATGGTTATCAGACAGTTCTGCTGCACTGCGCTTGCGCCACCCGACTCAGGCAGTTCGGGAGCCTTTGATGAAGGCTTCCATGGTCTTCTTCACATCTGAACTTTTCAACTTTGTCTTTGGAACAAGCGCAGTTACAGCGTTCCTTGGTCTGTCTGGTCTCAACCAGCCTAAATTCTTTGTTTTGTGGCTAGCTGGCTTTGTACTTGCCAATTTTTCATTAGTACTACACTTATCTGTCTCTAAAGCTATCCACCTGGCAAGGTTTTTTCTTCTTTTTTGTCTATTCAGCATTAAGCAACTAGTTAACCATATACTAGCCATTACATTGTATAAAAAGTTATTTATATCAGGTTATATAGGTAAAAAAGTTATAATTCAGATTATATGGGTATAAAAAGCTATGATTCAGATTATATAGGTATCAGGTTATATAGATATATAAAAAGTCATGATTTAGGTTATATTGCTATCAGGTTATATAGATATATCAGGTTATGTTGATATCTTGCAACTCAAGCTACATAAGCACCTTGTAACTTTGATCTAAGTTATACAGGAATCATCCTTCTTCAAGCACTATTTTCTAACTTTTAAAGCTGTTTCTCTCGAAGAACCAATGCCATCTCACTGGCCTGACTATAAAACCCCCTCCCCTCTCATTCCTGGTCACCACCTACACTTATTATTATAATTTTCCCTTTCCAAAGCCTCTCATTCTGAGCTTTCCTGTCAAACGGACAAAATACCTGCACTTGTCATCACATCCCTCCCTCAGAGCCTGTGGTATTCTCACTCCCAAACACCTAAATCAACCACACAATCCTCATCTCACAGTACTGTTTTATGCTTTACTTGTTGTTTTTTCCTTCTTTATTTTTATTGCAGGAAGGGGGAAAATGAGATACAAAACAAAAACCTGAAGCACAAGTTATCCAAAGTAAAAATGGCAGCACAGGGGAACAAAACTTGTTAACTTTTTAGGCACAATTCCTCCCCTAAAGCAGCTCACTTGTTAAGAAATGGGGATTCAGAGACGTCACTGCAGTGTCAGACTGATGGGAATTCACAGCACACCGTCCACACCACCGAATGTGGAGGCACCCAGATCTTTGTCTTAGGCACTGTGAGCCAGGTGACCCTGCAGCCAAAGCTACTTGGTTCTCAATCTGGAACACGGTTCAAAGTACCTATGGAGTCACCATGGAGCAGTGTGGATGACACAGCTCCACCTCCCCAATGTGCCTCACAGTAGTAATTAGTCCATACAGTCAGGCTTCGGTGCTTTTTCAAGCTTCCAGAGCTACATTTATCACAAGAAGCATCAATCACACCACTGGACTATGAGGCAAATTTAGTTAGCTTCCAATACAGGGTGTGTTTACCTCCATACAATGCTGTTGAAAAACCTCAATGCAGATACGAAAAAAAAGTGTGATTGCTCAATCAATTAAGCAAAAAAAATTATAATCTTCTAATAAAAGAATTGAAAGTTACAGATTAGGCACTGCACATTATAATGTTTGGCTAGCAAGCACAGCAGCCTTTGAACAGCTGCCACCCAAGAAACAAACCCTTGGGTTCTCCTGACTTGGCTAGAGCAAATTTAACTTGGCAACACAACAGCCCCTCCTGCAATATTTAAATTTAACAACTCACTACTAGGTTCTACCACTGTAAAATAATTCCAACTCTACAACACCATTTTCTTTAACTAGGAGTTATAAAGTATTATTTTAAATTTCATTGCACTGGGTAAGAGAAAAGAGTTGGACATGCTTTGGAGACCATCAAATAGGGTGAGTAGCCAAGCAATCGAAGAAGGAAAGATAAAGATGTACATAGGTTCTCACCTTCAGATACCTTGGGGCTGGCAAACATTTTGTTCCTATAGGAAATGACACAGCTCTAGACCACCACCTATTCGAGATCCAGTAGTTGCAGCTTTTTTGCTACAACATGAATGGCTTATTAAACCTACAGCATATCTGTTTTATTTAACTTCTTGGTGGAAAGGGGCCAGGAAAACAAAATGTACTTAAATGCTGAATTTTTTTTCCAGGCTGAATGCCTTTCATCCAGTAAGACATTCAAAGCAGTGACCCAGCAAATGGATTGAAAAAGCAATCTTCCGTCTCAGTGCCACATTATCATTCCTATTCAGTATTCTCGGTGAGATATCTCAATCAGCTGGATGTGTGTGTAAGTGACAGCGCAGCCCATTGCTGGGTTAATTAAACATTTGACTTTAACACCCTCCCCATCATTAAGCAAATAAAAACAGATAATTCAAACTGCACTTCATCCACGGGGTACACAACATACATGTCAAAATTAAGAGAGTCCAAGGCCCTCGGGGAGTTCTACTCGGGGAGGTAATCAGTTTAAATCTTATCTGGTTTATCAATTATTCTATTGATTAAAGCAGGGTGATTATACAAAACTCCCTCTTGCCACATGGGATACATGTAAGCAGAGCAGGACAACACACACAGGCTCAAAAACGATTTAAAGAAAATACAGACAGATGAATAACAGTCTATTAGTATAAGCCAGCAATCCATAGCGGGAAAACCTGATACTACTTCAAATCTAGTGAATTAAGTCCTTCCAAATTAGAGTACCAATGCTTTTAGCTCATCTGCTCTAAAATCATCTGTATGTTGAAAGGACCCCATTTCTTAATTTTAAAAAGGTAATTTTTTTTGCCTGAAATATGTTTTATTGATACAGTCCCAGAACATAATAAAGATAGCAAATACCAGTAATTCCAGACTTTTAAAAGGCATCATTCTTATCTACCAGTGACTCTGAAAAAGTAGATGGAGAGGGCATTCTTCGTATTTTCACTCTCCCACATACATACATGGCATAGCCAAAAGTAGAACATTATATTTTAATGATTTAAGTGTGACAGATCAACTCAGACAAAAAAATAATGTCCTGTGGAGTTGTGGAGTTTTTTTGCTTTTGCATCCCTCCAAAGTGAGATATTAGCAGTTGTGGGAGCTGCCACTGCCATGTATTTCTTATTTTCAAAAAGCCCTCACAGAAAATCCCACCACAGCGGTCCTTATCACAACTCTCTTGCATACAGATGCACTACACAAAGCAATTCCAGTTACTTCTCATTTTTTGTTTCCAACTGAAGACCTTTTTCTTTTTATGTGTCTATTTGTGTCCTGAGTTTATAATCACAGTCCCACCTCCATTATCTTTCAGTAATATTATGTTTCAAGTTTCATCTTATCCTAAACTGGACTGTACAAGACCTTGCCCCACACATACAAAACAGGAACCTTTTAAAAACAAAACACTTGCAGGCTACTGCAAACAACAACTGGAATTTATTTCCAAAAGTTCCCTCAAAGCAATAATTAGCAGCAAAAGAAAGCTCAGCTTTAAACCAGGGTCATTTTTTTTTCCCTATAGTATCTCCCACGATCTGCTTCATAATGGTCATACTGGTAGCACAAATTAGTCATCTAATCACATCTCAGCTCTTAACCAGGACACAGGGTATGAACCACAGCAGTCAAAACACTGACAAGCCAGAGAGCCCCAACACCTCACCAGCCAATGTTGCTGGAGTTGCAGTCACAGGAATTTTCAGCAACAAGGACAGCTAAAAAGCAGGCCTGAGGTGTGTTCTTGCCCTTCACCTTCAGGAGGGGATTATGTGCTGCTCCACATTGGCATTGTGTGTGCATCCAACCATACTTCAGCCTCCTCTTTGTAGATCTCTTTTCCTCTTTGGAAGCAAACTAGAAGCCTACATTAGCATGCTGTATTTTGCTCTCACCACTAGAAATACTGAGGGTGCTATTTGTAATTGTATTCTTTTAAGAGGTTTGTTCTCTGCAGCTGTTTTCTGCTTGCAGTGTATTTTGTGTAATCAGCACATCATCATAAATACATTGGCTGTTCCCCTGAGGGAAGCTGTCACTGTTTAATTTACAGAACAACCTGGCCAATGTGAATTCTAACACTACAGCACTATGGCAAGAAGTTACCACACTCGGAAAAACAGGTTTCTATGAATTTTTATATCAAGAGCTGGTCCCAGGACAATTTAGTTTCTAGAAATAGATTGATTTTAAAAGCACTCTATACACTGGATGGAATAGATTCTTTCCCATTTACAGCCTCTTAAGGCAGCACCAAATTCACTCTCACATTATTTTAAAGGTGACAATCTTACCACGACCATCTTCACGTCTGACTTATCAAAAGAAGGCACTGGATATAAGTGTGTTATCCTACACACTAATTTTGTGTGTGTGTGTTTGGATTTTTTTAATGAACAACCACCACAACATCAACGTGTTAAGTCTGTCTTCATTTGCACAAGAGAACGTACTGTGTGGCAAGGTCAAATGTTATTACCTACATCAAAGGGTTGCTGCACAGTTTATTACTCTGAAGATGTGATAGAAGAGCAAGAAAGAAAGAGTAGAAGTGTATGCAGCTTTATTGGCTGAATGAAGAGTTGCTTCCTTTGTTCGCTGGATATATGGTTGTATTTTGAGAGAATAAATCACAGGGATTTTTTGTAGAAGGTAGGCAAAAAGCGATGGTTGATCTTGCTACACACAGACACAATTTAGAAAATTCTACAATGGTACCAAATTATATTGGTAACCATTTAAGAACTAGACATGAGCACTAAATAAATATTTGGGTACGATCAATGAGTTACTTGGCTATTTCATTCACAATGGCTACTAGAAGCAGTCTGATTACTTAGAAAGGGACCCAAGAAGACTGACAACCTGATTTTTTTTATACTTATACACACACATACACATATATTTAGATAAGGAAATATATAAGTAAAATGCTAGAGAGAAACAACTATAAACATAAATAAAATCTGAAAAACAGAACTTGCAAAGTATAAACTTCTTTGGGAACTCTCCTCAAAAAGCAACAAAAACATGTTTCATCTATTTAACAAAAAACCTGTATTTTATTTCGGGGGGCAGCTGGTTGTTAAATAACTTTAGTAGCAATTTTGCCAATTCTTAGTGGTAATTAGATGCCCCTGTTTGACATCACCAGACACAGGACAAGTATACAAACATCACAAAAAAGAATCATGCATATCACAGAATATTGGTTACGTATTTTCACAAGGAGAGTTTAATTTTACTTAGTTTGCAGAGTATTCTAGCAAATTATTTTTATTTCAAATCTAACAAAACATAAGAAACCATTAAAGCAAAACAAATACCATCTTGTCTCTGATATGATTTATGTTTATGAGAATGACCTACCAAACACAAAAAAAATGAGTGAAAATAGCTGAGATTTTATGGAAAAGTAAGTCATCTGGTTATCTGTAGAGGAAAGAATAAAGAAAAGAGATTATCTTAGTATTTTTACATACTATGTAAGTAAGAGCCAACAGAAAGCAGAGGAAATAAGATGAAATCTATCTGACATAGTGTAGCAAAATACTTCTTCAAGCTATGAATTTTATGATTTAGCAAGTGCATTTCTACTGAGAGTGTTTGGGTTGATTCTCTGAAATTTTGCATGTGTTCACCTTATTTCAGAGAAGAAATATTTCATTTTCTTCTCCTTATACAGAATTATTCAGAACTATCTGCTTATTTCCTAAGAGCGACTGAATTGTAACATTGCTTAAATTTAGATGCAGGTAAGAAAGTATTTCATTACTTCTCCAAATTTGTCGTAAAATTCTGTATTTGTATTTTTAAATTAAAATCATTGGTGTTATCTTTTTTCCAGTTGTGCACAAATAGGTACAACTTGATCTTGTGCCACTGGCTCCCTCCGAAGTCACCCCAGTCACCAAATCCAAAGCGATAATGGGAAGATTTAGAGGGACTAGGCTGGATCTGAACGCACTGCACCACCTATGACTGGTGCGAGGGGCTTGGAGCGGGATACCCTCAGAGCCTCCTTTCTCCACAGAAAGGGACAAAGATGTAGGCTTTGGGGCAGCACGGAAGGGTCGCTGCAACGTTATTTAAGTGCCAAAGCCCGGCGCCCGGCGAGCCCCGGGGCTGCAGTTCCGGGCGCGGCCGGGGGAGCGCAGCACAGTCCGCGCCATGGCCCGGCCCCCGCCCCGCGCCGCGCCCGCGCCCGGCGCGCACACGCACAGCCGCCTTCTAATTCAATTAGCGCAGCCTGCAACTCCAGAAAAGAGTAATTCAATTAGTGCATTGTGGAGCTCCACAATACCTCCAAGCAGATGTTCGCAATCCTGAGGAACCGGAGCTAGCTTTAAAGATACCTGTATGCCTCCAACGCGGCGCTGCATATGCCGTTTGTCACTACGGCTTTACACACCTTCCTGACTCCTAACGAGGGAGGAAGAAAAACTCGGATGAGTTTTGTTTCATTTTTTAAACGCAAAAGTCAAACTGGTGATGGTGTGCTAGAAACCTTGCCCTCACCTTAGCGGGACAAGCACATTAGTAGTAACATGACCATCACTACAGAGGCTGAAGGAGGGGGAGGCCTTGTAGCTACGATGCAGTTTAAATTAATCATTGTGCTGGAAACACTGAGGTGGTATTTCTCAGTGAGAGATACTGTCACACTTCTTGATACTCAGATTAAAGAGCTAATAAAAGCACATGGAACTTCTGAGGATCAATATGGGTGCAGAACAAATGCCAATTTCTGTTACTAAATGTAATTACTCAATGTAATTAGAAATTAGTGATGTGCCACAAAAAACAACCAAACCCATCCCACTGATCCACAAAGAAAGATTTCTTTCTAGTCCCCTTCAGTTCTTTGCCACCTGAAAGGAGGAAAATATCTCTTGCTGTTGCTACTACCCATGAGCTAAGATCTTGCAGCATACCCTGGTCAACTGCCCTGAGTTTGGTGGGCTCCCCAGCATCACCCAGCCTCTGCACAGGTGACACCACCAGTCAGACATCACCAGATTTAAAGAGGGATAAGTCCTAAATATGTTTAAGAAAGCTCTTCTGTAGTCACTGGGCACTTTATTTAAGATATCTCCAGCTAGGCTAACCACCGTGGTCTTCCTACAGTGAAGCTCCCAAAAGTCTGAGCTACAAATGGGACTGGAGACAAACACAAAAATGCGACTTGGCTTCATTTCTGCTCCTTCTTTTATTGTCTCTCATGCCTTTATAATTGCTCCTGCCAGGTGGTAAAATGAGGAAAAACAGAAAAGACTGCTGCTGAACACCTCCAACAAGAAACTTTGCTGAAAAAAACAGGTGTCACATTGTGGCAGTTCAATATTTCATAGCCAATACAAGGAATGTGCAACAGCACTGCAACTTTAAATCTTTGCCTCCTGTGTCAGTCTATCTCCTCTCATTGTAATGCCAAAGGGAACAGCAATCAGAGTGGAGATGTTCAACGTGATAGAGGTCAGGACACCAGTGGATCAACGTACCAGAAACACGACCTTGTTTATTTTTTTCCCCAGTATTATTGTTTACAGGGTGCTTTGCTCATGTACCTTGTGGTTCTTAGCTAAAAGATGAAATTACAGCCCAGGATGAAGCGCTCAGGCACACATCCAATTTGTGTTTCCATCTCAGAAAACAAAAAGCTTCTGAGGCCCTCGGGCTGCCATTCAAACTTGGAGAGGCTGACATTTTTAACAGCATGAACCAGAGACTGGCAGAGGAATGATCTAATGCATTTCTGACTTGTCAATCAAAGATCTCACCTCTGCTGTCTTGTAAACAGTTGGGGGCCACCTAACTACATTCACAACCAGGGCAGAGCCTGCTGCCAGCCAGGGGGGTGCTGGAGCCACATGCTCTGGCTATTAGTCACCAAAATTAGGATTCTGCTTTAGAGGTGCACTGTAAACAGCCCCCGGGCAGGCTTCACCGGCAGAGCGAGAGGGGTGAATACAAAGCAGGCTTAGTGTCTCCATGCTGATGGAGTCTGTGACTGGACACCCCATATCTTTCCCAATTAGAGACAGAACTAGGCACACCAGCAAACACTGACTCCAAAGCCAAACAATTTCCTTCAAATGTATTTCTCACAAACACATTTCTGAGCATGCAGTTTGCCCACCCCAAGACTCTAGCTCTAACCTCCTGTATAACCAGAAATGATGTACTACTGCTCACATTTACACTGTATTTCCAGCAATAAAACGTCAACTTCTAACACTGAAGTGCATGAACAGGCTGAAGGAAATTTAGAGACACAACTGTTTCTACCAATACACTGACAATGCTTCTTTGACAAATATTCTGCTTTGTAACACAAAAATATAAACATTAGGGGAAAAAAAGTAAAAGTAATTTGAAGAATAAGTTCATGCCTGTCTCACAGGGACAACAGACTTCCATCACTGCATACCTTTAACATCTTTTGCATGTTCACCTTTCTGCAAAAGTAATCTCAGTCCACAGAGGTCACATTCATACTGCACAGCTCAAGGGCACTCCAATTTGCCTAGCACAGTACACCCATGCTGTCTTGCCCAGGACAGAGCTTTTAGACCAGACTGAGGAAGTCTCACATGCATCTTACTTCTGCAAAGCCAAGCAGAAGCTCATCCCCTTCACCTGACAAACACTGAGGTGTAGTTCTTTATGGTCAAGATCTTCAGATAAAACAAAATGCAAATTTCTGACATTTTGTAGAGACATTTCTGTATTCAACAAGATGTCGCTACCTCCACCACAAAAGTTAATCCTCCCCTTTGACTACTAGAGCCTGTTACAGAAATAAAAGTTTCAGATTTGGCAAAATAAAGCTGACAAGACAACTCTCTTCTTTTCCACCTGTGTCTAGGCTCCAGACAAAGGTAGTAAAAGCATGACTCTTGTCCCAGGAAGTTTACAATCTAAACAGGAGCTGGTATTTGTGTTGGCTGTGAATTAGGTGTAAAGGAAGAGGTGGACTGCTCTCTGCTATTATGGTGATACATAAAGTCTTTGGCAAGACTTTCAAATTCCTCTTCAAGCCTCTTCATTTATACAATAGCCTACAGAAATTAATTCAAGAAAATACTTTGGTCTTCTGCAAACCTGGAAGGATTAATACAATCATTCCCTTGGCATACTTGATGGATGTAATTGTAAATTTGAATTTTCAAAGAGCTTCAACTATGAAAAGCAACATAAATAGAGCCTTGTGAGCATGCATGGAAAAATATTTTAACAGGTAATTATCTTTACATGGAAAATGTCATGAAAACAGACACCTGTTGGCACATCTGGAAACTTCCAAAGCACAAATTTCTAAGAAAAAAAGAGCATATTCTGCATAATTTATTTTTTATTATTAGGAGAATCTACATGCAACCTAATTTTCAGTTGCTTTGAAGATTAACAGTACCATAAAATCTGGCATCCAACTCACTGAAAATTGAATAGCTGGCCTTTTTCTCTTGTTAAAATACCCTCTTTGACTTGACCACTTCCCACAGTGCCTTAGAGGAGTTCATGCTCCAATCTGCTGCCATCTTCCACCATGATTGCTATGAAATTCAGTTACACAGTAGGCTATCAGTTGCAAAGTCCTTTGAGATAAAAGATGTAAAAAAGAACTGTTTCATAGCTCCTTATTCCCCTATTCATGGGTTTAGCCTTAAAGCCTTTCCCACTGCAGGATGATTGCCTAAAAACAGGGCTGAGGAACCAGAAGATCCTGTTTTCACCTGTCTCCAATAATAAAAACACAAAGAAGAAAAATGAAGTTACTTGACATATTAACAGAATTATCTCTAAATCAACTACCTGCCAATGCTCCCCATGAGGAGGCAGCAAGACTTTCACTGAGCTATTCAAGAAGAGCATCTTTCCACATTTCTGTCTAAGCATCTGAAGGCAGGCATGTAAATAACTAGACAAATTCAGCAGTGACTAAGTAGCCTTCCAGATGGCATCTTCTCTTTTGCCACAAGCAAAGAACATTGATATGCTTCTCCAGTTACTTCAAGCTTGCTACGGAATTAAGAAAGTAACTTAATATGAGAAAATTCACTGGGCTACAAGAAAGTCTTTAATGCTTTCCTGAAGATTTGATACCAAAAAAAAGAGCATTAAAGAATGATGAAATACTGCAACATCACTGCTTCAAGCAGGCTCCAAACCACTCCATTCTGCACTAGAAAATGCAGAAGCCATGCCTCAGAGGGGAGTTTTCCTCAAACCATGCAAGCTAATGAGGATCAATCAGAATCCATTGAAAAAAACGGACTGAAATGTGGATGACTCAGTGCTGCAGAAGCTGTTGCTGGCAATGTGGTTTCTCCTTCAACTGGCAGTAAATGTGCTCCTTAACACAACAGTCAGAGTTCAATGAAGAGTACCAGTTTACCATTTCAGATGGCAAGTAGGACATACTTCCCCAATTCCCATAGTCACTAAGTACACATGGAAATGTCTCTCAAAATCTTCAGAAATGCAAATGTCAGTCCTACCAATATCCCAGCACAATGAATCACTGTGCAGCTGACTCATTTGACCCCAAATATCAATGCACTGCATTAGCAGAACAGTTATTGTTCATAGCTACCATCAGTAAGGACACCTTAAGCTTAAATAAATTAATCTTTCCCTTTGTAATATATGCCTATTTTAAGTAATCAAAAATAATTCAAGTAGAAAGGAAGAAGTCTCAATTTGAGTTTATAAATTACTTTCCATATATGGCTAAGCTTAAAAGATTTGAGATTCCTTCAATAGCCAAAAGCTCAAAAATTAGGCCCATATGATTTAGTCAAATTATGCAAATCAGGATTAGGAGTCTAAACTCTGCCTGTTGTCTCTAGAGTCCTCTTAGACGAATAAAAAGTCGTGTTTCCCCCTCCCCCACAGAAAGCCCCACTAAAAGCTTGGATCAGCAAAGGAGGCCTGGCAGGACACCTTCCAGAGTCCATCAATGCTACTGCTGTGTCAGCAAAAAGAGTTGCACCAAAAAGCTGCAAGACACTTAAACCTCCTCTGGGACTAAGAGGATTATTTCCACAGCACTATCCTAACTCTGGGAGCAAGAAGTAAAATGTAAAATAATCTTTGCATGCTTTCCTTTAAGGCGCATAATGAACTTACCCCAAAACAAGTGAAAATTTCAGTAAGATTCTGGCCTTTTCTTTTTCTCTGGTTTTGAAAGATGCTGGTAAATAAAACTCTCTGCCACAGGTTAGGCCAGCAGTAGCATAATCTAGCAGCATAAACCTCAAAGTAAATGTTCATGCTACAATAAGCTCAAAAAAACAAGTTCTCTGCAGAGATACTCATAAAGCCCTCAGCCACTGCAGTTTATAAAATACCTCAGAGTTTCCAATGTGAATATAATATCTCTGGAGCCCAATCTCTGCTGTTATGTCCACATGCCATCAAAAATGCTTGCAATGATCATGAGATCCTTGTCTAGGTTTCTTGATGCTCACCCAGCACCTGTCTTACTCTCTACCCATGGGAGAATGTCTGCATTTTTTAAGATTCACTGTCACCCAAAGGGTCTGAACAAACTGGTTTGGCAGAAAACTGACTCATGACAGAGAAAAGCCTGAATCTAACAAACTCAGAGATCAAAGGGAAAAAAAGGTTTTCCTTTATCTGCCTTTTGACTGATAGCTTACTTGGATAATAATTTTCTGTAGTCAAAATGTCCAGACTCCTGCTAACAAAGCTGAAGTAAAGAATTTCTGGCATCAATTATCATCATGACAATGAACTCACCCTCTCAGTCCTTTAAGTGGCACACAGAAAATTTAGATAGGAGGGGAATCGCAAGTAGCCAGACAGAACAGCCAGACTGGAGATGGTGTGATGGATGCTGTTTGCCAGATATAATTAAGTGGTATCTTTTTGACACAATTTAAAACCAATGAAAAAGATGATGGTATCAAGCCAACTTAGATAAAATAATTGTATCAAGGTAAATGGAAATGCCCCAGCTGCCCTGAATCTATACAAGATGGGTTAAAATACCAGAGATCAGAATGACAGAGGAGAGGCTTAGAGTATGAACCAGAATAAATAGAGGTCAAGCAGGCAAGTAAAGGAGATGCACACGCACACAGATGGAGAGAAAAGGAGTGGGGAGAGACAGAAAGTACCTGGAAAGCTGGGAGTGCGCCAGTCCCTGGGTTATACAGGCATCGCAGCGAGGGCATGCTGTCCGCCAGGCTGGAGCAGCCCAGCCACAGAGATCTGGGCATAGAGCACTGCAGAGAAAGGACAACTATGAGATGGGACTGTATGAGACAGGATGGCACAGATTACAGGAACTTTTAAGGCTTAGCCAAATGGCATCAACACAACTGCCCTTTAAGAGAGCACTGACTGCTGAAGCATCTTTTTCCTTGAGAGAAGCTTTACAGATGGCATAGTAGCAAAAGAAAAAGGCACTATGGATCAAGAAAGTAAATTTTGATTAATATTCCACAACAATGTGTTGAGTTTTCCCAGTAATAGAAAGTTTATTTCCAATTAATCAGACCTATTCTCTATCCACAGCAATGCTCCAGGCAGAACACAAGGCAAGCAATTGTGCAAGGAAAGCAGAAAAGTAAATGGCAACTTTAAGTGTAATACTTGCAGGGAAAAAAAAAAATTGTGTTTTGTCTGTAAATAGCATAAAAGGAAAAACCTATGATCCAAGGTGAATAGAAAGTTTGTGACACTTTTATAAGAGTCTCATGTTTCTGCTTGCCTTGTTGTTTGTTAAATAAAATACATTTTTTATAAGAAATTGATTCAGTTCCTACAAACAGAAATTCAAAAAAGGAGCCAAAGCAGCCAATCAAGGAAAATACTAGCCATTTTGATAGTTAAAGCCATTACCCCTTGAAATAGAGAGCTGCTTATTCATTTTACACCACTACTATTAAATTTAGGGATGCATTATGATAGCAATTGCTTCTACCAGACACAGAGTTTTTGATGCCATAAGCAGTACTGCATTTGTCTAATTACTGGCAAGGCAGGAAAAAACAAGTGTATTTTAAATTGGCAGATAGCCATGAAAACCGAAGGATGTGATAGATTAGCTGCTGGAGATTTTAAACCCTCATATGCTTCTTTTTTGCAATCCTGCCCCCACTTTTTTTTTTTTTTAATAGAGGGGGAGGGGATGGGAGGAAATTTGAGTGGAAAGGGCAGCTGGAATGGGTATGAAATGACAGCTGCCTTCTGAGCCTCCGTTTCTTCCTGCTCTTGAGAGGGCTAGAGAACCTTGCGCAATCTTGCACTAAATGAGTCTGTAAGAGCAACATAACCCATCTTTGAATGAGCAGAAAGGTGATCACCAACATCCATAATCTGGTCCTGTGCAGACAGACACAGGGATTAACCTTGTCTGTCACCACATTCTTTGCTGTACTTTGTTGCAATTTACACTGCTGTTCCAGAAATAGTATTTAAGGACTGCTGGGGAATATAACCTATAGAAACATTCTCAATAGAAGTTTATGATACCTTAAAATACATTCCTCACTGCATTTTCATTTAAAAAAAACCAACCAAACAACTCTTCCCTTTACAAAGATAATGAAACTCAAGAATTTGAGTACATCATAGTACTACATATCACATGAACTTGCTACTTGTATGTAATGCCCCTCCTGAATCCAAAAAAATTACAAATTACAGCCGTAGTATTGTAACAAGCTACAAAAGTGAGCCATACTTCCTTGTCCACCATTCTAACCTCCCAAACACTCCCACACATAAAAAACCTTCCAAATGCCAGCAATCTTATCTTTGCAATGTAATATGTATCACTACAGCTACTGAAAACTGTTGTGACAATACCTTTAAAAAAAATTAATACATGAAATGGACATCCATGGTTAAGCATTTCACCAATTTTATTTATTTATTTATTAGTCTCCAAGAACATCACAGTAACAGGAGATTCACTACATGGTTCCTCTAATGATGCAGAGCAAATTCACTAGGTGAGGATCAACTGCTTACTATTATCCATCCCAGGATTCATAACATAATACAGAATAAATGGGATGATTTTTTTTTCATACAATGACAGAGGAGAGGCAGCTATCGTTTATTCCATATTCTCAAGCTTTCCCATCCCTTGGGCTGCCTCAAGTTTTTGTACTGTGATAATGAACTCAAAGAACTGATTGCCATTAAAACTGACTGACAATATAAAAAAAGAAGTTACTTTAAATATTTGTACTGACTCAAGCATGGAAAGGTACAGAGACAGGAAAAATCAGGAGCACTCTGTCAGTGGAAAGGCAAGCTTAAGTTGACTCAAGGTTTACGTGAGATTACAGCTCAAGTCA
The DNA here is from genome assembly GCF_012460135.2 of Molothrus ater. Classification (NCBI taxonomy): domain Eukaryota; kingdom Metazoa; phylum Chordata; class Aves; order Passeriformes; family Icteridae; genus Molothrus; species Molothrus ater. The sequence goes on from NC_050485.2 coordinate 22,703,707, forward strand.
GAGTCATTACAATCTGCAGGTAGGGCAGTCTATTGTGCCAGGGAACTTACAGGGCAATGAAATGTCTTCCTCTAAAATTGCCACAATAACAAAGGAAAACACTGAAGGGCTATTCTGCAGAGCTCTCTGTCCAGCAGAGGATATCATTCCTCACCCATGCACTCCTGCCATTTAGTATTGTTCCAGAGTTAGGAAGTACAAAGTAAAAAACTACCAATACCTTAGATGATTTCTGAATCTGTTCCAGTATATAACAAAATCTACATTAGTGGCACAGTTCTGTTACCTATCTCAAAAACATAGGCGTGAAGTTGCACAGTGTGGAAGGAAATGTCATTCTCGTACTTGCCTTTTACCTATTGAAGGAAGCAGAGACACTAAATTACTGCTGGTGACTGAAAGAGGCTTACTCACAAGCCTGAACAAAAGGCCCCAGGTGCTTCAATAGAAACAGCTTGTGTGTAAATCAGATGAGTGACCCACCAGAACAACTTCATTTAGAGCCTGATCTCTGAAAAATCTCAACAGCCTCTATCCCCATGCACTGAGCAAGCCACGTGTCAAACACTCACTTTTGTACTGTCAGCTCCACAAACAAGGGACTGGCCTCAATGTTCATGACTTGAAAGCTGACTGAAAAAATCCTCCCCTGAACTCAAGTCAATCTACATCGATTCATCAAAACAAAGATACAGAAGCACAGTGCTTGGACCAGAGCCAAATGGGAATGCTGGTATTGCTTGCTAAGTACAGGGCCAGGATGCAGAATCTCTTTACTTTCCTAACTCCCAACTGCATTAATACTTCGATGTCTGCACAACTTTCAGATCCAGAGACGCAAAGCTTTTTATTTAGAAAAGCAAAGCATCTTTAATACACATTGAGTGGCATAAAACAGGGAATTATTTGATGAAAAACCCAATTTCTTTTTCCAATTGATTTTAAAATCCCACTCCCTGAACTCTGAAATGTATTTTCCCACTAAACAAACACAGGGAGTACAGTTTCAAACAAGACCAGCATCCTCCTTCTGACAGAGGCTGGTTCCAGCTGCTCCACTGGTGATTAAAATGGGTTTGCCTTACTTTGAATTAAAATAGGCTAGAAGCATTGACAGCCTCTGCCCGAGCTGAGTGGACAGTAACCATTAGCTGAAGGGAAGATGTATTTTAACCTATTCAATTATTCTTGTAATTATATTGCAAGAACATTTTTTGACTACATCAGATGTTCTGCCTCTAATAGTCTACCCTCTCTTCCAATTATCTGATGTCCTAAAGACAAATTTCAATACACACTCAATGGCTAAATTTTTGCCAGTGCTAAAAATTGGTTATTTACTTTATTTGCTACTGCATTACAAGATTATACATTACCATTTCAGACTGGGTTTTTCTTATCAAATTTGTTCTCTTCTAGTCCTTCAGCAAATACAATATACTAGTGGTAACTAACACAGTTTTAGTAAATTGTGTTACAGGTCAGAAATATATCACCTTGTCCTGTAAAACTAAGTGGCTCTACACAGGGAAAAATAAAGCTCTTGAACTACTACAGTTCACAACTACAATGCACAGGTATGAAAGCATAAACTGACTATACTGAGCTCACTGTAAAACAAGAATGACCAAAAGAAAATCAAACAGTAGTTGAAGGATATTTTCTTCATAGTCACTTCAGAGAAATTAATTAGACAGTAGTATAGAATTACTGTCTCTAATTGTGGCACATTTTAAAATAGTGGGGTATTACCTACTACCCCTGTAAGAACCCTGTACTGAACTTTATGATAACCTGTGCACTTGAAACACCTTTGATTTACAGGCAGCCTAATAACTTTTTGTACATCTTCACAAATTAGTGACAAAGCCAAAGAGGAAACCAAGTTTTCTCCCCAAGGGCTGGTGTTTGGTGTACTGTACATAAAATTAATTTCAGATGCTAACCATATCTATTGCAGTCCTTCCCTAGTTCAGAATTGTTTCCAGTACAGAATTCAGCACCTTACGCAGGTGAACTCTAAAAATAAACCAATCACAATTTCTAACTCTTACAAAAACCAAGACATGAGGGGAAACGAGGCCCTAGAAATTCTACCAGCCAAACTGGAGCAGATAAAACATACGGGATGCTCTGAAGGGTATTAGAAATGTATAAACCAGATGTGAGCTTGATATGAGGAGACAGATCACCACTTCAGAAAGCAAATACGGGATGGCTGGCAAGAACAATTCTCCCTGAAAGTCTCTTTCACACTACTGTTTCCTGCATGCTCTATAAAACCTAATTCTCAGGAAACATGCCTAAGGAATTTTAATCCTTTATCAAACACACGCTCAGATCTTACTAGGATTCCTAATATTCAGAATTATTTTTATCATACACTACAAAAAATGGGAGAACAAACTTTAATACCTTTCAATCTCACTCTGTTCCTCTTATACTTTTTTTGGCCACATACTTAACTAAGCCAATGCCAAAAATATAGCATACATCACTTTCACATTGTGTTCAGTCTGCACTATTCCTGTCACCACAGAATGCAACACATTGCATGAAACATATCAGATAAGGCAGCTGCTATTTACATTACAAATGTTGGTCTCATGAAACTTAATAACAATGCCAGAAATTTACTTCTGGATGAAAAATTATTTTGGATCCTTTCCCTGGTCCACATATCATTCTTTTAACCTCTCACATACACATAAAAATGAAATGGTATCTCTTATTTTTCCCTCTACTGTTCTGAGAGGTGTTTTCTGATTAAATATATATAAGTATTAAAAAAAATACTCCCAGTGCATCTTGTATACTTTCGCAATTAAAAAACCTGCCATGCATATTTCATTTTTTAGCTTTGGTAGCTCTTCTTATCTGAAAAAAAAAGTATATAATACAACTTCTAAAAAAGCTGCCAAAACAGAATGAGAATATTCTTTTATTATTTATTTTAGTAGATTTTGTGGGGCTTAGTTGTTTTTTTTCTTTTCCCCTATCCCAACAATGGATGCAAGGCATACTAAATACATAATTACATGAGAGAGCCACACAGCTTTCAGAGGAGCCATTCAAGTGAATTGTGTAAATAATATGCCTTTAAAAACCCTAACATATGAATACAGATTTACCAGTTATGAAGTAGTTATATACCTGAGAGACAAGAATATGCATTTAAAAAAAATTCTGCCCAATTATGAACTTACCAAAGAGACTAGCATGTCTCAGAGCAAATTAATACTTTTATAACTTTTGGAGAAAGTTTTTTGCCTGTTTTCACTTGAAAATAAGAAAAACATTAAAAGCTGTCTTAATTAAGACAAAAAAACAACAGTCAAAAGCCATACAGTTAAAATTTGCACCTCCTTGCATTCCAGACCAGTTTGCCACACTTATAACTAGGTAATTCTGACTTTATCACTGGCAGTTTTTCTTGACAGTCTTTCCACAGTAAGAAAATTAATTTATAAAAATAAAGAGACAACTGTAGTAATCCTTGGAGTGTGACCATGGGAAGGATCTCACAGGGCTCAACCAGCCCACCAACAGTTCTAACTGCACATATTGCACCAAATGGTGAAGGGCCAGATGTGGCTGCTGTAACAACCAGTGCTTTGCACAATTCCTCACCTTCTACTGTGTTCAGACACCTTGGTCACATATCCACAAGCATGTATGGGTATGATTCAAAGTGGCTTGTGCTCCTGCTTTGCCATAACAAAAGCTGAGCTATCTCATTAAAGACCCTTGGATCATTTTTCATGAATCAAGCAAACCAACATTTCACTTTGGGAAAGCTGAGCGTATTTTTCTGGCACAACCAGGGTCTGACTTCCAAACAATTAGGTCTCACAAATCAGCAGCTGAAACATGCTACTAGATTCAATTATAACACTCTTCCTAGACTCCAAACTTAGGTAATACTGGACTTCTTAGCCTGGTACAGATCACTGACTTCAATGCAGCAGTTTTCCCCTTCACCCTCAGGGTGTTACCACATTCTGCCAGCTTTGCTGTGCACACAGAACTCCAACTGCTGTAAAGGGTTCTTTTTCCTTCAGCCACCCACTTTGCGTGTAATTGCTCAGTAAATTTTCCTTAACGTACGCATTATGCAAACTCTTCTCTAACCTTCTGGTAACTCCCTAGCTCACAGTAACTTTTTACAAGATATTCCAGTTCACTAACTACTTCTAAATATCAAAGATAAGACACATGGAAAAGGATTTACGTATTCAGATTATCCAAATAATAACTTACCTGAGTGGGATCTGGGAGAATCAAATCACAGCTTTTAGGTAAATGTTTGTGAAGAAATGTTTTCCCCAAGAGTGGTTACTGGAGTTCAACCTCTGTGATTTCAAGTCAACAGAAATTACATGCCCCAGCAAGGGGCCAGCTGCCATTTATAAGGTGTACAAGATCCTCATTTGCCAAGTGTTTGAGGAAACTTATATGGATCACATCTGAACTCGACAATACTAATGTTTTCATAATTATAGCTCTTCAATGCATGAAGCTGATAAATCTAAAGCCACGCAGCTGCAGAGATTTAAGATTTAGGTGCCATACCCTGCTTTAAGGAGTAAAACTTGCAGGGGCTTGTGTGTGCTTCTTTAAACAACACCAAACTTAGTAAGAGCAATCTCACCAAGGTCTAAAGATGAAACTATGTGAAGGCTTAAAATGGAGATTTTACAAGACCAAGTGGACTTGGCTCTTTGGTAAGCAAGAAAACACAATTGCCACGAAGCTCCGTTATGTCTGATCTTAGAAATATCTTCCAAACTTAATGATTCTATAATTCTGTGTCTAAAGCCTGATCAATAACAATTCCTCATGAGTTTGGGCAGAGTAACACAGCATACTAAGGAATGTGTTGAAACCCCTTCATCTTGGAACATTTCTAGAACTTCTCTCTATTTTCATGACACAAACTGCAGAGAAAAAACGTACATTGGTGGAGATATGAAACAGAAGTTTCATTAGGTTTTTCCCTCATCTCTAGCTTTATTTAATTCCATAAAATCTCTGAGTTATTGTTATGCACCTACCACACAAAAGTGTTTCAAGGATAAGTGATATGCCTGCAGAGCGCTTTGAGGACATAATGTACTATATGAGTGCCAAGTATTAATAAATGAACTGCAGAAAGAAATCTTATTTCAACTTTCCACCCAAGGAGTTAGTATCTGAATTTTAAAAAGCATATGGATCCACTGAAAATAGATGTTTTAGAAGTTAAGAAAAGGATGCTAAATGACAAAATTACAAAACCAAAATATATCCAGAATAATTTCATTTTTCTCTCAACAAAGTGCAATTTTAGCAGAAGAATCTTGGTTTCACCACAGTCCTGGTTTTTACACTCTCTTTTCCAGCTGACTTGACTGAAGTGCAGACCATTAATATCTGAAGTGCCTTGTTTTGATTATACTGGCCTTTGCTGGTACCAATCTAGTTAAGGTATCACCAAGAATTTCCAGCATAAAACACATTTACAGGTTTATAACTTGGCTTTAAAAATTCTACTACAAAAAGACAGTGGGAGGCAGAAAGGCTCAGATGAGTGCATTACATTACATATCCTACGTGATGCATACTTGCTCACAATGCTATGAAAAAGGGAGGCATTAGCTTTAACTCTGAATTACCATGTTTCAGAAGCCACCTAAAAATGATACTTTTACTTCCCTGTTTATGTAATCAAAATAAGCTTTTTTAAGTGTTTTACCTAATTAGCTTAACTTGCCCAGTTTCATAGTTTGGCTTAAATTATAGAAAGTGCCCATATAATATAGGAATTAAAATGTCATGTCTATTGACTGTATTTATACACAAACACTCCCTCCCTGTTTCCCTTCGGAAGTCAATTGTGGCTTGCCTCCAAAGGGGCAGCATCTAGGTGATGGGATGTTACAGACTGCTAGCAAGTCAAAAGCTTAAACAATGATCAAGGCTAAATAAAACAACTGCATTTTCTACAAAAAGAAACACCTAAACAGGAAAGAGCTAGAGTAAAGAGAACAATGCAGGTTACTTAAAATGCCAGTCCAAAAGCAACATGTATTTCTGGCCATTGGTATTGTATTCCTCTAGCCCACATAAAAACACAACACAACTCTCCATTACAGCACAGCATCATTAAATATAAAACCTGCCATTAAAGGGCAGAGGGTAATGACATCAGTGTGGGCAACCCATGCTCAGGTAGTGTTCAACTATTATCATCAGTTTAAGAAGGCTGAAAATATGCAAATGCAGCCAGCACTGGTTTTAGATAAAATTGTCAGTTTTATGGATATTTATAGTGTGTGTCCAGTCTTGCAGAACTCCATCTTCCTCCACCTCATCTGTAATATAAACTGCTTCTAGTCCACATTAATACAATATGTTACTGGGATACTTCTCACATCCTGTGTAAGTCAGACACCAGATCAATACTCAGCCCCGCTGAGGAAAAAAAAATCATTAAGTTAGGATCTGGTTAAAAATACAGACAACAGGAGAATAAACCTGATGCACAGCCCCCATTCCATCTGGATGCAAATGTAGATTATGCTTTTACATACATCAAAAGTGGCTTTCTTTTCAATACATGGTTTTAAGGAATCCTACAGGTAGTACTTTTGATAGATATCCTATACGAAACCAAACTCACCTCAAAAAAATTTAACCTCTCTGCTTCTCATGAAAGCTCTTCCCAGCCTTTGTATCAACTGCCTTACCCTTCTACTTCCTGTGGTGAAATCACAGCACGAAATTGGAATAGCAAAGCTATTTCCACGACAGTATCTGCTGATGACAAGCACAGGTTTATAACTTTTCCTTGGATCAAGGAGTAAGAAGATTGAGATAGACTTTAGAACGAATATCAATAAATTAAAAATCAAAGGGAAAGCATGCTTACAAAAAATATCTTTTTCAAAAAGTGCAAATTCTTCTATTATTTGAGGTTGCCTAGTGTAAAGCCTCCTTGGAAATTTTACTGTGCACTTTACCCCCTTGGTATTTTTCAGAGTCCAAAAAGCATATATCCAACCTGCATCACGGCACTGGTAATATAAAGCTGCTCTGTTGGCCTCAGAAGTAAAAGGAAAACAGAACAGCCACACAACCCTCTTCCTATTGTTCTCCCAATCCACATAAGAAACAGAAACTGATGCCATGCCCCATAGGTCAACAAACTTGAGCTCTGTGAGACAATAATTGCAGAGTTGAGATTCCTCTGAGACACCTTGCCTCCGGCTCAGCAAAGTTTAAATCAAGAAAACAGAAGCTTCAATGTCCCAACTGACCTTCACTGGAGTGGACTTGAGGAGAGAGAGAGAAATGGTCTCTCGGAGAGAAGCTCCAAAGCACACTTCACCCTTGCAGCACATCACTCATTCAAAGAAATGGCTTGCAAATATAAGATTTGGTGCCCATCTTCTAATTGGTGTTGAAGCTCTGTCAGTAAGCTGACAGCAGTAAGCAGCTTGCACAAGCACACTGCTACTTACTGCTTCTAAGATACTGACACAAGACTGGAGACTATCAAAACCATCCTGTTAGCACCTTCAGTGAAACTCTCATATTTTAAGGGGATTTGCTGGTGCAGCTTTTCATTCTCACACTCTGCTCAAGTGAGTTGGCTCTTTGTTTATGTTGGGCTCACAGTACCACCTTGAAGATCCCTACACCACCACGTTTTGTCATTTCACAACTGCAGTTGCCATGACAACAGGATGCAGCTTATCTGTGCTGTTTTCATATTTCAGTTTTTGTTGCCATAACAACACATTCTGGCTTTCTATAGAAACAGCAACTTTAAGCCATGTATTCTCAAGGACACAGGATTCATCATATATGTTCATCAGAGAACAGATCTGTACAGGCCATTTATAAATTAAGCTATTTTTTCTGAAGGGGGATTTTTCACTCACAAAAGTGAAAAGCTGACAGCAATTGCTAGAGGCAGACTGCTGAGACATCTAAAGCCTGGCCTTTAATAATAGCCAGAGTAATATAGCACTAGGCCACTTCCGAGTGGGGACTCCCCACAGTGTCAGACTGTGTCAAACTGCACAATTGTTATGTGATGTGAGTAAGTGTCCATACTTGATTCACCCAGGCAGATCTGAATTAGATGCTAGATGCAATTCTCTTGAGTTTTAACCCAGTGGCCTCCCCATTATTACCAGCACCACCACCATGCAGCTTTGTGTTTGAAGGCCCATTTTAATTCTGTAATTCAAGCTGTTGTTGTAGATCTGTTTTCAGACTCTGACCCTCTTCGCTTCCAGGTGACTGCATTTTGAACTTTTATTTACAGGAAGTGCACATTCATCAGACTGGTGAGAAAATGTTATACAAACACAGCATGCATAAACACAAAACAGTGATGGCTATGAGGTTTATCAGCTAACATGGCACTGTAACTTCATTACACCCTCATTTATGTACTTCACTAATGAGACAAGCACAGGTGTCTAACACGGTCCCTCACATGAGATGAATAACAATAATACAGTCCAACCTGCTTTAGCCATGCTTGGTATCCAGAAGATATAAGTTGAAATCCATCTTTTGGCATGTGTATTCGGGGCTAGGAGAGAATAGACATAAAGAGAGACCTCCTTTTACACTGGGACCTAGCTAACCTAAGTCTAAATTCTGGAGCACTTTAAACAATGCAGATTTTTTAAGCACCATATGAAGGTTTAGTCCCCAGATTAGTTCTCATTTACTGCTCTGATATCAGCTGCTTCAAGAACACTTTTTTAATGAAGCCACCATTTTTATGTTTTACACCATTTTACATTTCAGTCCAGTATATATATATAGGTATTTCTTTTAATTTCCACAAAAATGCACTTGGATAAGCACAGCCTCTGTGGTGGGTGCAACAGCAAAGACCAATGGTCGTTAATGCTTTTGACGCTACATAAAAAGCAAATGGTGTCAAAACAGCAGTAGTCAAGCTATGAATGTTTTCACAGTTACCATCCTCAACATGATCAAGACCAGACACTGGACAACATGAAGAGATGACAGAAAATTCCTGAAGAAGTGTAGCCTTAATACCAGGGTAACAGGTTATTATACTTACACACAGCCATAATTTTTGTGTCGAATCGACAGACAAATATAATCTCCCCCCCATTTACTGTTTTCATGCTTTATTGGATTGAAGAAAAGGCAAGACACCAAATTGCTCTAGAAACACAAAACATATATAGCATAACTTTCAGCTAGGAAAAAGTATGCAACAAACCCCAAAACACTGTCTGACGTGACATTTATTTGTAGTTCAAAGATACTCCCTCATTCAAGTGGATTCAAGTGCTCCCCCTCCCCTCCCGCCAAAACAGGAGATGCTTAGAAATTAAAATCATGCCTAAGCAACAGGACCAGATAGAACATCCACAAACACCAAGTCCAGAGATTTTTCTTACTTCTTGAAACAACTTCACAATCCCCTTCTTAACTCACAGTATCTCCTCTCCAAATCAGATGTGTGCTCCTACCACTCACTCCTCCTGGAAGGCTGGAAAAAGCTTACTCATTTCAGAATGGCTCTACTGAAGATAAGCTTACTCTCACTTGTTCTTGAGTCAACACAACATTTAGTTTGTACAAACTGCATCCACTTTGGTACTTGTAACACCAAAAAATACAATTTGTTGGAGAGAAAAAAAGTGTTATGGCCGAATGACAAACCTTCACACCTATGGTGGGCAGCCTTGGAATTTGAAAATAAAATAAGAACTAGAACGGACTAAAATTTTGCCTCTAAAGAGAAGTACACACTCAGGATTTTGCAGTATACTTTAAGCACTTGTTATTTTTGCTTCTCTCCAGTTTGAATTTAAATCCTCCTAAATCTTCCAAAGTAGTAGTAAGATTATGCCCTGGTGTCCTAGCCAATGATCTCAGTTGAACATGAATTTTAATAACCACCATTGTGCTGATAAATTAAAGTCAAGTATGTCTGGTTACTGCATTCACCTGCTGCGTTTGCACTTGCAATGCTTAACACATTAACAAACTCTGTTTTAGGAGACTTCTCCCACAGCTAGAAGCATCATCCTCCAAGACCTAAGCCTCCTTCAGCATTAACTTCATGGGTGGTTAGTCTCTCTATGACTGTAAAATGGGGACAACACTCATTTAACCCACCTCACAGGTTTGCTGAGTGGAGCCCTTGACATTTCTATGTGCTTTGGAAATGGAAGAAACTATATGAAGTACTGTATATCTAGCAAGAACACTACAGAAATACGTATACTTCTGGCTCAAGTGCTTCAGTTTCTTTTTTCAAAGTAGCACAGCCCAATATGTATCTATCCAGGAAAAAAATCAGAAGTCATCATAAGCAGAAACAATCATTTGAAATCAGTGTCACAAGTAGAGAGACCTGAATACCAGTCTCAGATGTGCCCAAGTTCACACAACAAATTGTTGTGATGCTAGAATCAAATTGCATTCACAATAAATTGTGAAAAATTACTTCATTTGTTTGTGGTTCTGCCACCTAACCTACAAATTAAAAGATAACAGTCAAGCTCTTCAGACCAGCAAGCTGCTTAACATGTGGTAGCCCATCACTCCAGAGCAGTCTGAATAATTGATTTAAAGACACTGACTTGAACCATTTAATTTGAAGACCCTGGTCCTGCAAATATGTAAGTGTATTAACAAATCTGTTGCCAGCAACAGGATTACTCTTCAACAGAAGTGTTTCCAGTAGTAAAGATAACAATGCATTTCTATTTAGACAACTCTTACCAGCACAATTTTTTGTGACTCAAAAGTAAAGTTGCTTGAGTATTGTAATAAAAGCAATCAGGACTTTTGGCAGATTAGCAGCTACTGTAAACTCAATTTATTTTTCAATGCTGACAAGTGAAACATAAAAATAGGAGAAACTAAGACCCACTACTCATCCTCAATACTGTATTCATCAGAGGTATGTCTCCTCTGCATTTGATAAACCTGCTCTCATTTAACAAGAAATGAGAGACTACACAGAAGAGAAGCAAATTTTACCAGCATTTACAAGGTATGTGTGTCATTACCCACATACTGCTGCTTATGCCATTAAAGTGGGATATTTGCACAAGTGAACCCCCATTTACATCAAAATAAGCACAATAGAAAAGCATAATTTAATTAAAATTTCTCAGATTGATGACTGGTTGTAAAAGTTTAGCCAATCTCCGACAATCTGAATTTCTGTGGTTTTCCAAGGCACACTGTAAATGACCCCTAGGAATGCATTCTTCAGCAGAGAGAGGCAATTAGAGTAATACATCTGGTTAAAATATTCTGAATTGCAGTATCCCAATGACAGCAGACAGGTCTGTAAGAGGACTGTCAATTTTAAAAAATAAAATAAAATTGCCCCTCTTTCCCCCAGTCTTAAAAATATGTAGGATCCAGAACACGGTCTTGTTTGGAAGCTGTATTAATTTATAAATCAACACTAAAATCTTCCATGATTATGATCCATTCAAAGCAATTCCACAAGCAATACAATTAATTGCCCAGCAAGACCTACTCATTTTTGTATTTTCATGAGCACACATCGTTTATGCTCATGGTTCAATACCATTCATAAGCACAGTATTTTCTCATAGCATCTGCTCCAGCATTTTCCTTGACTAGAAGTCAGGCTGCTAGGGGAATTTTGCTCTCTTTTTCAATAGCATCAACAGTGATTGCTTTCCTCAAAAAGTAACTCTGAAAGCACTCTAACTGCTAATTTATATCATGCTATTTTGTGAATATTTCACATTTTGATTTAGGTCAGTGACTAATTTGTAATATAACTTAGCCTACTTCCTTTTCCAAGACATTCATGTTTATTATTGAGGCCTTGGTTTAAAAATGAGCCTTCCATTATCCCAGATGGCTTATTCCACAACCATCAGCACCTTACTCACAGTTTTGAAATGCAATTTTATTGTGTATGAAATCTTAACTCTCCCTAGTCTTTCTGGTGTCCACAGAACTTGTTTTCTATACGTTAGCCATGTATTAAAATTATATATATTGCATATGTCTATAAACTGGGGAGCCAAAATAGCTTACTTTGCTCATCTCTTTGTCTGCAACCCCTGACTTTTTTTCCTTTAGTAATCTACTCTTCCATTTTTAATCCATTTGATTTCTGCAGTCCCTAGCAAGGCCCAGAACAAGAGAATGATTCTTGAGAACAAGTCAGTAATTTAAAATTCAGTGGTACCCTCTCCACTCTCTACCAGGGCTGATTTTCAGAGGACATTTAATTACAGGCCTGAGTTCCTATTTTCTAAGCCTAAACACAACCCCTGAAGGCTTACAAGATTTGAGTCACAGCTGGAGCTGTGGTTACTATACAGTTTAAATATCAGCCTCTTTACTGTGCAATTTGTTTCGAAAATCAAATCAGATGCTGTGTCATAAACAAGTGCTAATTAAGTACTGAGCGGAAATTGGGCTTTTTTGTGCAAGAAGGGTTCTTAAATATCTGCATCTTCACTTCCATAAGAAAGGATAAATATGTCAAGAATGATAATTATAAAAGGAAACCTACTATGGTACTTCCAAGGCAATACTGCTGCTTCTCCATTTCATCTGCTTCTATGTAAGAAGAAATGAGGGAGGGAGAAAATTGAGACTTATATGAAATATATATGTACTAAGGATCTTATTAATCTGATCATATCACCCATAATGCTTGCTGTTCCCTCAGAGAAGACATTCACTCTGGGTTTCCATCACATGGGATTTAAACAAGCAAACTAAACCCATCTCTCTCCATCACTGCAAAGCAATAATGAAGTGACTTATATTACCATTTCTTTTAAGTCATGATCTACACACAGTATTTATTTGACAATAGCATTGAATTCATTAGATATAACACCTTGTTTGATAATTATCAAGTGAGGAACAGGAATAATGCATTTTAATACTCTGAAGGTTGCCTCTGAGTAACAATATTCAGGACTCCATTAACTAACAGGCTGTCAGCTACAAAAGCAGAATTAGATCTGTCAGTCACTGACATGGAAGGACATGGCCAGTTGCACTGAAGATTGTCCAGTTGAGATGACTTCCACAGCAAAGGAAAGTATCTCCTGTGGCCTAGAACTTGTAATGAGTTTGCATCCATTACAGCAATAAACTGAATTCCTATTACAGAAGATACAACTTCATGGCCCAAACAGATCCCTGACTCTACTGCCCAAAGCAATACTCAAAATAAGGCAGGGGTAGATCTGTGGACTTCAATTCAACAAAACCAAACACGATTTCAAAATCTTTCATTGTTATTAGGAGAAAAACCCATGAGCTATCTGATCTTAAAAGCTTAAGTTGCTAATATTTAAGTGTGTCCTTTGTGAGATTTTGTAGAAAGAAGGAACAAACACTGAGTCAGCTGACTGTCAGGTCTCACAGTTTGATACAAGCTCCTTCAGAAGGACACAGCACTCTCAAACAGTAGGCTCTGACTGCCTGTGAACTTAATGAGTTCACTGCACGTGGTGAACATGGCTACTCCAGCTCTTTAATGAACCTGACTGAGTTCCTCGACTGAGATCAGCTCAAAACCAACTCCCACTGGAGAGGGTCTATTTATACAACTTGACAGATAAATAGATGCAAGAGTTTTTTATATCCTTCAAGAGCAGCAGCAACGAGGTAAACTACTTCTGTAACATGAAACACCTGGACACCTTCTTTAGGGCTCACAAGAATATTAACCTAAGGTATTGAAAACCAAATGGAGACCCATGACAGCACTCCATTAATCTCTGAACAAAGTAACAGCAAGATCCACAAACCTGCTTACTCTAGCAGTGTGGAGATTCTCTTTGTGCCCATGCTTGATTTCACAACCATTTGACACTTTAAGTATGAAATTCAAATGCTATATCCAGCCTCATTCAAGACTGCAAGATCTGTGGTGAAGACCATTTCTCATGCTACTTCCTGACTTTGTGCCAGGTAAGTATCAACAGGAACAGTGACATTCACAGTGCAAGCTTTTATGTATAAAACAGCAGCTGGAAGCTAGTCCAGAGATCAACAAAATGAAGCTGCTGCCTTCCAAGTATTGTGTCTTTTTTTTCTAAGTCCTTAGAAAAGTCAGAGACCTCACCTGGATTCTAATTTTTCACTAAAATTCAGCGCATCAAGAATAGAAAGTCCTGTACTTTAAAAAAATACAGCCAAGGTAAACAAAATTGAGATTGGAAAATGACAATCTCATAATCAGCCTAAGAACCTACAGTATTAACTTTCACCTTCCCAATCTCCTGCTGAATTTTAGGTAACAGTCAAGAAAGCATGCAGGAGAGATGGGTTATAGGTCTGTACCAACTATCCTGGAAGGAAATCTGCAGTTCACACATTAAGCAGATGAATTTGTAAAAGGAACACCATTTTTTTCTAAAGAGAACAAGACACTTTGGAGAGCACACTTCAGCACTCCACCACATTTTCTGCTTAGCTACTGAGCTCTTGTCTTCTGAGCAGGCTCCAGCACTAGCCAAACATTTTCCTGTTCAATAAAGTAACCAAAACACTTCCTCTTTGCAGGAATGGCTGTTCTGTCCAAATACATTTCCCTTACAAAGCACTATGCTACAATTACAATGTAGGACCTTTTCACCCATCAGAAGTAACTTGGAATATGTAACTAATTGCCTCAAAAACTTACCAAAATATATTAAATTTCTTTTCCTTATGTAAATACCCTGTGCCAAGTTCAGCTCCATGACAGTTCTCAATTCCTGGCATAGGATTCAAATATTCCTTTGCTTGGCTCAACTAGAGCAAACTCCTCCTTCAACCAAGAAACACCAAAGCATCACCTTCTGTCCTGGAGGACTGCAATGCCAGAATGAACCAGGGGCAACAGCAGCAGCTGAAGACACCTAATGGGCAGCCCCTGGTAGCATCCTCACACAGAACAACCATCTGTAATTCTAACCAGAGTGAACCTAAAATGTTGCAGAAATGGCTGGCCAAAAAAGAAAAAACCAAAGCCAAATAACAACAGGATGTCCTGTCTCCCAACAAAGGGCTTCTACTGAGATTGAGTACTGATAACTATTGCCAAAATGAAACAGTCACCATGGGAGGCTAAGTAAATCTACTCCCAATTTAGAACAAATGAGAATTAGTGCTAGACTAACCCAATCTTCTTCTTTAAGAAGATCACTGAAGTCCAGACAAATTAGAAGTAGTTAAGCATTTGATAGATGACATGTAGGAAGTTACTAGTTAAAATTAAGAGGATTAGGATTAATACTGCAGTTATAAGGAGGCTAAGAAACTAAAAATTGTAAAGCATCACAGGCAATTTTGAAAAAGGAACCATTAAGCTGTACAGAGAATGACCCTTGTTGAAATCTATTCTTATTTTTGAAATTAATGTTAAATATTCTCTCTAATGGCTAAAATACTCAAGAATTACCAATGTGCTAATGAAATTAAAGAGACATCATAAATATATAGGACAAAGCATCCTGAAGATTTGGTAACAGAAGTGACACATGACGCATATAAATCAAAAAGTTACATTATTTCCATTATAAATTAGGAACTCAGTAACTGAGAAGAGGGAAAGAGGCCCTGGGATATGTTACTCATTAGATAATGATGGCTCACCCATAAGATGTGGTCACAGAAATAAATGGGAAATACTATTACAGGATAGTGTATAAAGTAAAAAATTCCCAGAAGAGAGGAAGTAGGATCACTGCTTTAGCACAAGGAATCCATAAAATATTTCCTGGAATGTTCTGTATAGCTCTGATCATTTGTGTTTCAGGAACACTAATCAAATTTTGCAGCTGTTTAAAAAGGTCTACTAAGATGATCAAAAGTTCCAGGAAATGTTTTACAACAGAAGGAAAAATAAATTAAAGAATGCTTGTTTAGCCTGACCAGATCCAGCTCAGAGCAGAATATGATTGCTCTCCACAAGAATCTGCAGATGAACACAGGGGAACAAGGAGAGCTGTTTAAGCTCAAGGACACTGGCATATGAACTAATGAGAATGAATTAGCCATGAAAGGATTTAAGCAGGACAATAAGAACTAGGATTCTGACTTTCAAAGTAGTCAAATTTGGAATAGCTCTGCAATGGCATAGCAAAGAGAATTCCACTTAGCAACTGCTTTCACTAGTTTGTGAAAGCTTTAGAGAGTACTTTGGTTGCCAATATCAGACTTGAACCCATGCTCCACAAGACCTACTGCAGTCCAACACCGACACGTCTTCTCACTGATGGGCCCTTTATCATCCCCACCTAAATTCTTATGTTAAGGTGAAGACACTACAGGAATATTTTGTCAGTAAAAAACTTGCAGGGTATTTATGCTTGCTTATAACAACAGCTGTAACAAAGTGCTAGAGCAATACCCTTCACTGGAGTCATCGTAGTCAAGAGAAGGAAAAATAAAAAGGAAAAAGTTACAAAAAGAATAGGGAATGCAGATTTTTCTCCTTTTGAATATATTAACAACAGGAAACACCTTCTGTCACGTTTGAAGAGGCTGCTAAGATTATTTGGATTTCTTTCTGTTGAGATGCCTCTAAGACTCATCTTCTAAAACAAGATCAATCCATCATTTCTTGAGACTACACCCCCTTCTCATTGTTCTAATTTGCAGGAGATGAATGATAGCTGGCTGCATTTCTCAATCACGCTGGCAGTTTTGGCAAAAAGGAATTAAGGGCATTGGGCAGTCCCAATGAACAACCCCCCTGGAGAATTGCCAACATCTTCCTAATAGACAGGATTCAAGGCCAACTATCCATAAACTAAAAGCAACTCCCACATAAACACTGCTCCATTCTGTATTGCTCTCACAATAAATTACAGATGATGTGTGTAGAGAGGGAGACTGACTACATTGTATGACAGACTTTCATGATAGACCATTTTTCTCTGAAACAACTACAGACTGTTCTGGTTCCTATATGGGTAAGCATGGAAACATTCAGACTCTTTTCTAGTCAGCAGACAATCCAGCCCTGATTAGTATCCAAGCAAAGACTCCCATCACCTTTCTCTACAGTGTTTCATCCATCCCACTATATTTGAGAAAAATTCTTACAATTCGGTAAGAATAACTGTGTCCTAAGGTGGAAATATCATGAGCAAGTATTCCTACAAATGGAAAAATCCCATCCAGGGCACAAAGCCAGCTGACAAAATTCACACCAGAGTTCTGCATTGGCTGTTGTTATCCAAATTGCCTCTCTACCATCTTCTTCAGGTGCTTCTGAAATAGATAGGTCCATCTAGACTACTGTTAAAAGAACACACTTACTATTGCTCTGCTAACATAAAACTGTACTTAAAAACTTTTTCATTCCTTTGTAGTATGCCCCTGCAACCTTTCCCTTCTCACCATGGGATGAAGCAAATTAAACCAGCATTAGGCCTTTTTGCTGTTTCTAGTCCAAACTGGTTACTCCAATGTATTCTGCCAAGAGGCTGCATGTCTCCTGCCCACAGACTGGAAACACTTCTGTCCTTCCCTCAAGAAGACTAGAAAGGCCCCTTGCTGAGCTTTCCCATTCTTCCTCATTCTCTCCTTTCCGTTGCTCTCATCAAAATGACTGCACAAGACCCTGTTTTAGCAGTGGGGGAAGGAAAATTAAATCAGATGTTTCTCAATTTTCAGTACAGAGGAAGACCAGAAGTAGCTAGAGAGAACAAAATTATGATCAATCATTTGTTTCCAAGCAAAATCATTGTGGAAAAGTGAAACAATTTAAAACTATAAGTCATCATGTCTGCTTCTGAACCCTTCTGCCACCCCAGCTAACAAATCTGGCTGTGCATGCACAGTGGCAAATAGGCTGAGCACCCATTGCTTAATGGGACCACGGAACTTGCACATCGAAGAGAAAAAAATGAATTTTAATGCAGTTTTTAGAAATACTTGTCATTGTTTCTGCATTGCCATTTAGTGAATGGGACCGATTTCTCTCTCAGTAGGGGATGATATTTTAATGATGTAACAATGTACTTCCCAGAAGAAAGACAAGCCTCATGAGGCAGATTAAAACTAAGAATATTCAGATCCCATTAAAATCAGACAGTTTCAAGCCATTTTTAAAATTAATTTTGTTTAATGATAAAATGGGTTATCTTAACAGGTGGCTAGCCAATTGTAAAATTAACCAAAACATGGTCAGAAGCACAAGGGTAGCTATTAGAAGAACTGGTTTCTTTGTATTCTGCCTCCTATTATCAGTGTACCATATCACCCGACACAAATTCCTCCAGTCCATGACTCCTGGCAAATTTCTGAGCTTCAGCTTTCTCTTTCTGCAAGCAGTGGCAGCATTTGTCCAACACCAGAGCTCCCCAGCACCTCAGAAAAACTGTCATTAGAAAGCTATGTTGTTTAATAAGCAGGAAATATTTAATGCAACTCCCAGGATGTTTATTTTCAACCATTTCTGTGGTATGAAGAAGTTTTTCACAGCACTAATCAGTACCCTGTCAGGGAAACAGCTTCATGTTTGATTGCTTATTAATTGTATTTTGAGCACTAACTCTTTAGCTGCAGCCACTGGACGCTGCTATGCTACAATTAATTTCCAGCTTCCACAGCTGAACACACAGTGGATTCAGCCCTTCTGTGCAAAAACACTTAAAATGTATAAAGAATAAACCTTGTTGAGCATTCCTGAATTGTAAGGAAGAAATGAGGAAGACTGAAGAAAACACTCAGTACTGGAAATACCAGTTAAGCTTGCTACTAAGGACAGTTAAATATTACACAAATGCATGGAGTTTAAGATGATGCAATACCAGCAGACAAGGAAGTGAGAAAACAGCTGATTCCATCTGCATTGATGAATTTAGCAGGAAAATTTTTATACAAAAAATCAAGTTGTTCAGCTTGCTGGTTTTGCTGGTCTTAAATGTGACCCTAAATACTGTTGCAGTAATCACCGAGAAAATGAATATGACAAGAATACATGACAACCAAGTTAGTATTATGTGAAGGGATCCCACTTAGTGAGAATTCTTATTTCCAGATATAAATTACTCTTCTTGTAACAGAAAATAAGTATCTTTCATTAACATGTTTTATAATGCAAACAAACTATCAAAAAGTAAAATTCATAGAAAACAAAACAATGGATGAACACATTCACTTGACAAACATATCCACTCAACATTTTTATGTCAGGAAATACTTTCTGATCCCCACTTTAAATGTTTTTAGAGTGTGAATTTTAAATGAGACCGGACCAGGAAGTTTCCTCAACCATTTAACTTTTTGTCTCAAGTCATTATTTCTGCTACCTCAGAAGCTGCTAGCACTGAAAATAAAGAAGAAAACAACATAACTTTATATTTCATCTCATTTATGGCCCAGACATCAGAGCTTGGAGTATTTTCATGGCCAACCAAAGATGACCACTTGATTTTTTTTTTCATTAGGCACCTCTTAAAGAGGTGATCTCTGAACACTGTACATTCCTACCTTATCTCCAGACATAATACACAACTATGGAATAATTGTATTTTTTTCCTCTAAAATCCTCATCACCTTTTTGTATATCACAAATCATTTTAGGATACTGAGAATGTTGAGGCCACTGCACATCTTGTATCTTCCAAAGACTATTTAGGAAGTCCTTTGCCTAACCAAACTTTGTGGTTAGAACGAAGTCTGCTTTATCTCACTAATGAGAATGATAATTTAGTACCAAATACTCAAGAGGAATTATAGCTCTGCTGACTGGCAAATAATTTGCCAAGGCAGATTAGTTTAGCTGCATAAAATAAATATCCACCTGCACATACTAGCACTAATCAGGGCGTGAAATTAAACTTTTTATTCAGTGGGAAATAACTGCTGCAAGGCGGCGATTTAGTCTGAGAAGCAAATATTAAGGTCAGCCTATTCTCTCTGATGTTTATAGTACATATTACAGTGACGAGAGCATGGTGCAACAAATTTGGCTTTTTAAGTCTATGAAACTAAATACTTCAGTGATGCGATAGCAAATTTGCCATTTGCTTTTCTAATTGCATACATTTAATGGAGCAAAGTGGCTGAAATGAAACATTGCCAGAGAAGCAAGGGTGAAGTTACTGAAGTACCAAAGGCCTGCACCGAGTGCAGAAAAATCTACAGCAAGAAGTTTGGGGTAGAAGAAAATTAACCAATGTTTTACATACAATATACTAGTGCGAACAAACACCCAAAAAACCAGGATGCTATTTCAGTACCATTGGGAAAACTGGTAAGTGCGTGTGTAATATTCAAGCAGGATTTGCAACCCCACATTTAAGAGGCAATGCTCTGCTATCCCAGCTTACAAAATTATTCTCACTGCTTTCATGACTTCCTTGCTTTGGATCCCAAGGGTTCTCTGCCACAATGTCCCTGACACAAATATGTTACTGGGAAGACTGCTAAGTTCTCGAAAGATTTTTTTTTAAATAGCTAACAAATAACAGGTCTTAAAAATTCTGGTCCTACTGACACCATGAATGACATAGGTTCAGTGCAAGCAGAGCCTCTTTTAAAGTATAAGCCTTTGTCCATTTGTTCCATATATATATACATGCACACAGCAGGAAAAAAATTTCCAACTTCACTACCTTTCAGCCTTCCATTACACTGGCTATTCTTTGCTATATTACCTGCCAGTTATGTGGGAGCTCCTACAAACATGCAAATATAAAAATTAATGAACTTCAGAGTTTCCCCTCATTAAAAAATAAAATAACTCACAACCAAAACCAAAAAGACAATCACCAAAAAAAACTCCTCCCAAGAAAAAGACCACAACCAAAAAAACAACCCACAGATGAATCTTAAAACACAACCAGAAGGCTCTGGCTCTCCTGTGAAACTGGAAAGCCCATCAGCAACTCCTAGAATCTGACCATCCAAAACCAAAAGGAAAATGGTATTTTGGGGGTGAAACAGCAAAAAACCACAAAGAACACTCAGGCTGACTTCTTCCTATTCCTGAGCCAGGAAATTAGGTAAATTATTGCAAATTAATTAATTCATAAAGCCTGAGAAAGTGAAAGTCTGTTAAGTATCAAGCTTTTGCCTCTCAAATGGTCCTACATGGGACCCCAAACTGGTCAGGTACTGTTCCAAGCACTGCTAATTAAACACAACTGAAGTTGTCACTAGTCCATTCAAGAAAACAGATGTCGCTTCATAGAGCTTTGATATTTTTCTTAAATACCTTTCAAAATGAGGAACAAAAAATATGAACTCTTATAAAAAGGGCTTTATTGTATTTTTATAGCATATTACATACCTTGTAACAATCATTCTGTTAAGTGTGAATGTCAGTTTTATTTTCTGTCCCTTTTTTCTTGGCTATTTACAAGCTTTGTAAGAATCGTTCCTTAATTAAGTCTAAACATAGTTTTATATAAATGGATTCCTGGAATTAAAAACGTTCAGACTTAAGAAATGATTGTTACAGAGACTGTAACAGGCCGTAAAAAAGAATGCCACTTTAAACAAAGATTTCTCATTTTAATTAAAAAGATAATCATCAGAACATTCGTATACTTAACAGAACCATTTGAAGCTACTTTGAAAAAATATCTACTATTCTATGCAGGCTTATGTAGTTTATTTTATATGACATTTAATCAAAGTCTCAGTTGAGCCTATCACACTTGTACTTTCACTACTGTATCTACTGTTTCAAACACTTATTCAAACTTGAAAGTTACTTACTGAGCACCTCGATTTCTTGTTCTTTTGTAAATGACTGACTATGGAAATCCCATATTCCTGAATGTATAAAAGCAGAGCTGTCTATGGCAGGGGGCTTTGGGTGGGACTTTTGTGTGCATTTTTTTAGGTTAATGGGCACGTTCCACTTTCTCTTCAGCTTGTGCATCAGTTTCTTACACACTGTACTTTATAAAGAGTGTACTTTCATCAGCAGGACTGTACAAAAAATAAAAGAGGCTGAAGTGAACTAAGACGGGTTCCACTCTGGTAAAATCCTTGCTGCAGCTGCAGAACACTGGACTATTTAATTTTAAAGATCATCTTTAAACCTACGAACCATCTTTCATTTAAAAAAAAACAAAACTAAAAACACCAACAAAACTTTTGAAAGATGATGTGCAGAACGCATGATACAAGACTCTCATTCACCAGCAAAAACAGTCTTCCCTTGTGAGGAGTTGCTTGGTATTGTGTGGTGTTAATACACAGCAATTTAATATCTGGAATAAAGTAGGTCTTATTAAGACATAGAGATAAACTGAGTAAGCAAATGAAATTAAATAAATTACTTAAACCTTAAAATATTAGATTATACATATTGTACCTGAGAACAGATAACCAGAAATTGTAGCAGATATCAGTTAAATGCAATATTGCATTTAATACTGCTTCACTGGCAAGTAATCCAGCCAACAGCAGCAAGTGAGAAGGCAGCTGCCTTCTACTCCACCAAAAAGTTGCACAGACATGAGCAGACAGAAAAACAACAGAGTACTGTTTGTCTTTCAAAACACCAAATATAGTTGCTTTAAAGAAAAATAATTTCATTCATACTATTAGCACTGGATGAAGCTTTCCCATTACATTTTTCTGTTAGAGTTGGACATTAAAATAAAAATCAAATCACCAGGTCCATCTTGCCTGTTACCTTGTGATTCAAAAGGGCTGCCCAAAGTCAATGTCAAAAATTAAGTCCTGACATTTTTAAGTGGAAAAAACATTATTTTCTAGAGAAGCATAACCAAACCACCACCTAGAGGGCTGCTTTTCAATATGAAATGAAACCTACCCCAAATACATATCAAAATCAAAACTCTCTCCTGCCTTTGATAATAGGCCTCATACCTCTAAAATGTATCTGAATATTTACCTACAATGCTCCTTGGGAAGCTCTCAGGAAAATCAATAATTAATAGCAAAGCCCACCTCTAGCCAAACTCTGAGCCACCTAATAAGAAGATGCAAATGAAGCATATCACACACTCTGATGGACAAGGTAATCCACTGTGAATGATTCAGCATTAGCTGATCTGCTACCTCTGTGTGGATAACTGTACCAGTGCCACTACTGCAGTGCCTGAGCACTCTCTGAGTGCTGCAAGGCCCAGAAAAGACACTTCCAGGGAGGGCCAAGATGATACTTGCAACTGATTCCTCACTTATCCTGATGTATCTATCTGTGCCACCCTGCCAGGAACACCAGAAGACCCCCCAAGTCTGACAAACACTTCACTTCATCAGCAGAATTAAAGGAAGAGCCACGTTCTGGACTGATGCACACTAAAGCAAAAGCCTGGGATGTGCTTAACAAAACCTTTGCTTCCTCTCCTCTCAACCTGTAAGCAAAAAAACCCTAAAAAGTTCAGAGTGGACAGAGGGAAGTCACATCTTTCACTGCAGCTGAACTCTTTCACATCTTTCACAAGCATTTTGCATACAAGAGGCACTTTAATAAAACATGAAAGAAGGTGGGTTAGCTTTTAGCTCTCAGTGCAGTCTGCTCTTGATAATTCTTCCCTTTATCTGGTGCTCTTAACAGATGCACATCCCAGAAGAGCAGCTTCCTCTCATGGGCAGGCCTCTCCCCAGTGTCAGGGAGCTCTATTGTTGGAGTCCATCAATATCCATTGTTGTCCATCTATACCATCTATTGCTGGAGTCCATCATCATCCTGCCAGCTGCAGGATGGGCAGGGATTCCCTCAGCTTCCAGGCCCAATCTTACAGACAACCTCAAACCACCTGGACTAAGCCCTTGAATGAGAATCTTAGCACAGGGGGTGAAAAAAGTAATGTATGAGAAGTCAGCATAGCATGTTCACAATGCTGCCTGGCAGCAGGCAAGAATGTTTCAGCAGAAACTTTTCGGGATGTGAAACTCACTATCTAGAGGCAGGTTGTAATTACCAAGCTTGGCCAAACACAAGTGCGGCAGATCTGGGACACTCCTTTGGCCAATCCCACACCAAAGATGGCCATTCATTATTACTAATTGCTATCTTGCTGATTTAGGTGTCCATACATTTTTCCACTTCACCTAGCTGAGACTATAAATCTGGCAAACTTGGAGACTACTAGCAAACAGATCAAAAAGTCCCAAGAGAGAAACAAGTTCTTCCAGATTAAAATCCAAAAGCCAAACAAGTGTATCGAAGCTCAATTAGAAATTAAAATTTGCAGCTAATGTTTCCTCAATTTCATTTTGGGCATATGTTCTGAAGATTTAATAGAATTCCTTCTTCCTGATGAGCTCAAGTTTAATTCTGTGCCACTAGAAGCACTAACCCAAAACAAACTTTTAGCAAGTGTTGCCAGTCGTTAAAATTATATCCTTAGGGAAAGGACAGTTTGGGGTACCTGAAATTTACATTCAATTTAGTTGGCAACACTTTGTTTTCATTTCTAATTTTTACATTTCTAGCCAAAATGCTTAGAAATATCAACAAATGAAGAAAAAAGAATGAAGTTACAGTTTAAGTGCACAATGCCTCAAATCTATGGAGATTAGCCATATTTGAAGAGCATCTTGATGCCGTGTACTGTTTTCCATACCAAAGGCCAACTCAAAACCTAAACAATATACGTGCTCCCCGCAGTCCCTATCAGTGGTATGCTGCTGCAGCATCAAGTGAAACATTCAAGTGCCAGTATTTAGAGATCTCGCAGTAGAATGGGAGGATAAACAAAATTACAGAGGGATGGTGAGCAGTACAGCAGGATAGTCTAAGGAGCACAAATAAAGAAAAAAATCCAAGAATTACATGCGCAAAGGCTGCCGGTGCCTGTGGGCCCTTCTGCCAGGTCCTGCCTCACTCCAGTTTAACTTCTCCCGCTCCCAGATGACACCCGCAGCCGCCTCCCCCTCCTCCCAAAGCTCCCTGTGCCCGGATCTGGGGACCCTGCTCACTGCCCGCCCCGCAGGCCGGACGCCCCCTCCCCGGGCCCCGCTCAGCGCCTTCCCCCGCCCGCCAGCCCAGCGCCCTCCGGCCCGGCCCGGCCCAGCCCCGAGGCCCGGCTCCCCTTCCCCACTGCCCCCGCTCCATCTCGCCCCCCCGCAGCCATCCACAGACAGAGGTGCCCACCCTCCCGCGCCGCCTTGACCAACCCCGCGCCCCTCACCATGAACTTGAGCGCCTTTTCCTGCAGGACGGCCTCGGCCGGGTCCATCGTCCTGCGGGGCCGGGCCGGGGCCGCCCCCCCGCTCAGTGAAGGCCGCAGCCAGCGCAGACGGGAACCTGCGCTGCCCCGCGCCCCCCCACCTCGCCCCGCTGCCCGCACGGCGCATGCACCGCTCCACAGGCCCACGGGAAATGGAGTCCCCGGCCACGTTCCTGGCAAAGGTTCGACCTGCTGAATAAAACTACAAATCCCGGCAGAGTCCGGACTTGGGGGCACGCTGGGAGCCGGCTGGTGCATGCGTTCTGTGCAGTGCAGGGGGCCGACGGGGGTTGTAGTAACGTGTCAGGATGCGAGGTGCGGACCGGGGTGGGATGGACGCGGCCGCTCGGGGCGGGCGGGAGAAGGAGGGCGGTGAAGAGGCGCGTCCTGTAGGTGCCGTGTGGGCAGTTCCAGCTCCAGACCGTCCCGGGGTGGAAGGTGCGGCTGGCTCCTGAGTCACAGCCCCGCGCTCTCCAGTGCCCCCCAGGAGGGCTCGGCTGCTGCCACGCTTTGCTCCGGCTGCGCTCCGTGCTGGAGTCGATTGCTGCTGGTAAACCTAAACTGAGCCCCTGCTCTGGGTGCCAGAAATGTCTGGGGAAAAGTTACCGGACCGAAGGTCCGCAGGGGATGTGAAACAGGGCAATTTGCATCGCTGGAATGGATCGAGTAGGCTGACATCATTACTGAGAGATGTTTGTTTGAGGCCGTTCTCTACATAAAAAGCCTCCCGTGCTGCTTTGGTGCCCTTTTTCTAATAATGTTTCTAGATCAATTTTCCCTGAAAATTGGACCAAGTTTTCTTTGTTGTACTAAGTAGCAAAGAGAAAAAAGAATTGATCAGCATTCCTTGACTAGCAGCTGCATATAGACAGAACAATATTTACCATATCTCCTCTGTTTCTCCGTTGCACACCCTACAAGACCAGCTCACGTGGCAACCATTGTTTCTAATCCTCTTCTGTATTAAATTTCTCATCTCTTTCCAGTTTTTCTAGTGCCTAAAAACTGAAGCTGCCTCATATGGAGCAGCAGAGAGGAATTGCTTCCTGTAGTTTTAATACCAACTATAAGACCCTGATAAGTTCTTATTTCTCTATAGCAAACACATCACTGATTTCTAGCCAATTTGTCATCTAGTAAAACACTTGGGTTCTTTTCCTTGCTGCATTTATATATTTGGCTCTGCATTTTAAGTGAGATACTCTGAATTTCTTCCTATGTAAATGCAAAGAAGCCAGCCACAAACATCAGTGCTTGCTTGCCCATATGCAGCTCAAACTCATTGTTTTCATTCCCTTGTTTGACACAGGAACAAAAGTGAAGCTTGAGGCAGGTACAAAACCTGTATCTCCTGAGTCCCAGTGCCTTCCTTCATTTTCTCTAAACACTCCATCTCCTCCAGATTTTCGGGCAGGATGATTAGAGAGAAAGCAGAGGATGCAGAGAATGTGCCCATTACTGGATTCCTCCCAGGGCCATGTGACTAGGTGGTGCCTCATGGTCCAGTGCCAGGAGTGTCTGCTGCAGCCACTGACCCAGCAGAGGTGACAGGGAATGTCAGGGAATGTCAGCCTTTGCAGGGTGTGATGCTGGCATGATCTACACTTCCAGAGCAGTGGGTTAAGAGAAGGAGGAAGAGATAACCTGATGTTCTCCCTCTGCAATCCCAGGGCATAGAAGTCTCCCAAACAGAGCTTCCATGTCACCAGGAGCAGAGGCTGCCGTTCTTGGACCGACCCAGCCATGCTCCTGACCGTCATGCTTTGAGCCCAGACTCTTAGCAGTGAAATGCCTGAAATGCTTGGCTCTAGTGGGGCTGGGCACTTTCCAGACTGCTGACAGCACTGAAAACACTCACCACGATTATATAAATAACAGTAATTATAATGAGGGAATCCTGTAATTACAAAGGGAGGGCTCCTGTAACAGCACTGAAGGCAAGCAGGGGCTGCTGGTGCTTGAGGCAGGGCTCTCCCATGTCTCCTTCCTCCAGGCATCCTGCAGCTGGCTTGGGTTGTAATGGATCCTCCTGGTAGCAGCATGGCAGGCTCAGGGCTTTGATTGCATGGTTTATTTGTCAATAATATCTGATGCCGGCCTAATTGTTGGAAAATTGGAAAGTGTAATGCTTCAGCATTAGACACCAGTGTCCCAAAGCCCTCCAGGCTGATTGATCTGTCTGGACTGTAACTTACAGGGGATTAATGTCCCTGAACTCTCTGGAGCCAAAACTAATGAGTGTTTAGGTGCTGGACTTAAACTTGGTGGTAGAAGGTCATGGCTTGGTTATTCTGCCACACTGCCATCAGGACCCCACAATGCAGAACCACTGCAGAGGGACAGGGCAGGAGCCTCCACCACAGCACAGAGTGACTGAGGAAGGACTCAGAGAAACAGCACCTGGCTCAGCAGCACTGAGCATGGAGTAAAACCTTGTGGGAACCTCACCTGGATCTCTGCATCTGCAGCCTGACCTTGTGGCCCCTTCCCACTGTGGGATGCTCCCTGCAGCTGAATGGCCAGCTCTGCACCCACCAGCTTGCTATGTTCTCTGTGGCCAGAGGAGAGACTGGTCAGCACACCAAGCTGTGATACCATCAGGTTTCACATCACACAGCAGGCAAAGAGACCAATTGAAGAGGTCTGTGGTGTATAAGGCAGGGAGAAGGCACACTTCAGCAGATTTACAACCAAACAAACAATTATTTGTTTGAATTGCAGGACCTGGACGTGTAGTCAGTGCTGTCTCTGCCACAGTAGAGCTGCCCTGACCAGCTCCTCTTTACTTTTCCTTGAAACAGCAACCATACTCCCCCTCCCTGCCCTCCACCCCCTTACTGCAGAGCACTGAAACGAGCCCATATAGTGCTCAGGGGCCTCACCATCCTTCCAGATGAAGGATGCTACCTAACAGTAAAGATATTGCTGTGATTATTTTTGCACTAGCATATTGCTCTGTGCCTTCCGGACTCTGCGGACCACATCCACGCCTGGTGTAACGCCATGTTAATTTGCTGTGGCAGTCATTAATTGGGTAAGGAACAGCTGGTGCTTTGCTCCAAATGAAGCTGATTGGGTCAGTAAGTAAGTGGTTAAGAGATCTACAGCAGGTACAGCCCTACCTTTCTCTGCACTCCAGAGGGGTTTCCATTCTTGTCCCAGTGACCCGTGGTAGAAGCAGCAAGATTTGGCCATGAAACATTAGGGAACTTTAATCAGTGCAGTTCCTTTGGGCATTATTGCCTGAATTTTTAAATTTTGAATAATAAAGGATGATTTTAAATTAAATTTGTGGAGTCGCCATCTGTGTGGGCTTGGCCTTGTTTTCCTCTACTTTGGCAGTGCCTTGGCTTCATTCTTTCCAAGTTGGAGCAAAAAGGAAGGGAAGTGAAAAGAAGGGAGTTCACTGGTGGAAGAATCTTTTGTTGTTCCCTTTGTCCTGCAAGAACTTGGCAGCAGCAGTGGCAGCAGCTGCTGCTGGGGCTGTGTTTCACAGTGCTGAACACACGGTAGCATAGGAGCTTGTGAGAAGGTGACAGGGACCCCTGCAACCACAAACATCCCAGTGGTTCAGCTGAGCCTCTCCAGCCTAGCTGATCTCTGATGGTGGCATGTCTCCCCCAGGGCACTGGCATCTCAGCTAAAGGCATTTGGTGTGCAGTGGCCTGAGGAAACTGAGGGCAGAATGGCTCCCTGTAGCCTGTGGGCAAAGGGTCTTTTAGGACAAAGGGACACTCAGTCATGCAGGAGCAAAGGGAGGGAGTCCAGACCACACAGTATGAATTATGCTCACTGAGCAGGACAGTACTCATTACCTGGTACAAGAAGACATGCAAGGCTGCACGTATGGAGGGGATGACCAGAAAGACTTGTCTGCAGAGAAACCTCAGCACTGTACTCTGTAGATTAACATTTACAGGTTGAGCTGATTGTATCCCTTGTGCTGCTGAAAAGGGGAGCTGCATCCTCTCTCCTGTCTCTGACAGCCACGTGTTTCTTCTCACCTTCTGCTGGCTCCAAAACCTGTTTGCTAGCACAGTGAGCTGGTTTAGTTGACTATAGTGACAGGAAAATTATACTCAGGAAATATTAACTAAACACTTTGCTGGCAAGTCAAACTGGCTTTTTTTTTGTGACTACCCAAATGGCAAAGCTCCTGTAACGGCAAGCGGACCAGGGCAGAGAAGGATGAGACTGCTCCCTCCCAGTTATTGGGAGCTGCTTATTCAGCAAATAGAAGGTGGAAAACCTCTTGTCTTCCCACTTGTCAGGATCTCTGGATCCTCCTGGGCGTTGA
Organism: Molothrus ater; assembly: GCF_012460135.2. Taxonomy (NCBI): domain Eukaryota; kingdom Metazoa; phylum Chordata; class Aves; order Passeriformes; family Icteridae; genus Molothrus; species Molothrus ater. The sequence continues at coordinate 22,733,170 of NC_050485.2, forward strand.
GAGCCCTCCCTGCACTAATATCATCATCCCTTGCTCTGGATGGCCAAGGCAGAGTCTTGGACAGGGCAGATCCTGAATTTGGAGTCCTAACAGGGATCCTGAGCAGATTAAATCTGAGCTCACTTCCCAGTTTCCCATCCTACCTTGGTGGCTGCATGGTGCTGCTCCCCCACCAGATTCACTTGGCCACTGGGAAGCAGAAGATGCTGAAGCCCTGGTCCCAGTCCTCTCCATAGACTCCATAAGTGCTTTGTTTAAAATATGAATTAAAATAATTCAGGGTGACAGCATTCTTACACAGCTACTAGACCAACTGTTCAGCAGCATTCCCAGTCTCCATGGTCTTGCCAGAGGCCACGGTGAGGAGCACCAGGCTGAGGCACATACAGAAACATGCACCCCAACTCCCAGCCAGCCCAGTGCCCCGGCACAGATCTGGAAGTGCCTCTTTACCCTTAAAGCTGCTCCTTCACTCTCTGAGGCCTTGCTACCTCCCCTGGGATGTGTCCTTTCGTGTTTGCAGCACCTTCCATCAGCCTGTCCTTGACACAGCAGCAATGACAAATTCATCAGTCCTTCAGCAAACACGAGTCCAGAGGAGCATTGCTGGGGGCTCAGTGCTGCTGCCTGAAGAGTGGCAAAGGGGAAAGAAAGATTTCTTCTTACAAGGACAAAAAACAAACCCAAACCACCAAACCTGACCTGACAGAACAAAAACAGCCCCAACAAGTACCTTGTAGTCAGAACAGCCTTTTAAAGCCTCATGAATATTTAGTTTGTCCTCATGTAAAATATATGACTTTGTGTAAGGATCAGGCAAAGGAGGTGCATGATTTTTTTCTGATTTATGGGCCCAGCAACGGATTATTCATAGCAGAGCAGCTGTGTGGAAAGATTCATCCACTGCAAAATGTGATTGTACATCAGGCAGTGTGAGGGAACAGAGCTATGACTAATGGCTACTTTACATATAAATGAGAAGGTTTTCGCTAGGAACTGTAAAAAAATACAATCGTTCAGCTGACGGGCCTGGCCTCTTTATCGAAAGTGCTGCACAGGGGCCAAGGAAACAAGGAACAAACCTGGCTGAAGGCACTGCCTTCTCTCACATCCTTCAACATGCAATAAATGAGGCAACAGCAGTCAAGACTTCCAAGGGCCAAGTTTGATGCTGGCATCAATCTGCAATGGAGGAAGGCAGACGTTTCTCCTCCTACCTTAAATGCCCCTGAAGTCCCTCCTGGCCAGGCTGGGATGGACCTTGCTTTAAGCATCATGCTCAAAAGCAGAGGGGCAGCATGAGCCAGGGTGCTTGGCACAAACCCCAGCACAAACCCTTTGCTTCCCCTCCCCACTGTGATCACAGCACCCCCTCGCTCACTCTTCTAGCCGAGACGGGTTGTCTAGACATTGCAGTTGTGGACAGATGTTGGGGCTGTAATTTATAACAATGGCCTCCAGAAGGCAATTCCAATTTGTTTCGCTAAAGCTTTAAGTTACAGGCAGCAAGATCTCCTGTAAATACTTTTGACTTACAGAGTAAGCACATAAGAGAGTTTTCCTGGCAAAAGCCCACTTGCTGCAGTGACTGTGCCTTTCTCCATATCACAGAGCCACATTACAATGCATAGATCCAAAAGCAATTGCCCTCTGCCATGGACCAAACAAGTCCAAGAGTGGCCTGGGTTCCAGGAGCTGACAGACATGCAGTTCTTGGAGGTTGCTGCTACAGCATCATTCACTGCTCAGAAGAGGAGTTTGGAATCCTGCCTGCAGAGTTAACCCACTCATTCATGTGCACCCCGTTTCTTATGGGGCATTTTCCTGTCCTTTGATGTCTGAAGGAGAACTCAGAAAAGGAGATTTTCCTAGCCCTTGAAAATACTCCCAAGAGGGACACCTCTCTTGAAAGCAAAAGGCCCTCACAGGAAAGATTTCCCTTTAGGAAATGACTCACGCAGCCTTGCTCTGCCCCGGTTCCTACCAATCCTCTTCAGAGCAGAGTAGGCATCACAAGACCTTCTTCCTCCATCACCCAATATCTCAGACACTCCCTTTGCTGCTCTAACCTTCCTGTGAAAGACAACCATGGTACCAGTTTTGCAACCTGCAGCAGATACCAGGACAATGAAGAACCCAGAGATACAAGCCTGTAGCCATGGGCAAAGAGGGCACCAAAGAGTCACAAGCAACTACTTTGAACACTTCTGTCATTTGAAGCCTTCCAACCAGGGGTTAGACAAGCAAGGGAGGATACCTCCAGCACAGTTTCACAGCACCTACAGTTCATCTTGCAGGGTCTGAGGGGAAAAAAATAGAAGCCCTTTAGCAATTGTTTGCTCCTGCAATTGTGTTTGTGCAGGTTGTTCCTATACTGAGCAGCTCAGACTTTGTCACAGAGCACTGAGATGCTCTGCAATGGCTGTATTGGTGCAGAGGTGCATGAGTTCCTATGGAGGCATGTGCTGAACTGGCTGGAAGTCCCTCCAGCAGTCCCTAATAAATTACAAAACTGGTACAAACATCCAGCAGCCAGAGATCCCACTTTGTAGCAGATTCAATCATGATAGGTACATTACCAGAGGATCACTGCCCAGGAATCTAGCAAACTCTCATTTCAGTCTGTGTAGATTTCCACATTTGTAAGTCTGCCTGTCCCATTCATCTCTATGGCTAGGCCATCATACAGGTGAAAATCTGCAGAAGAGCTCTGCATGAGTAAAACCAGTGGAAAACAGAGACATGAGGTTTTATCTCATGTTCATTAGAGGTGAACATATTTGGAGACTAGGAAACAGCATATGACTCAAATCCCACTTTTAAGAGTCCCAGCACAGGACATCAACCAAAAGAAAATTGAATATATATATTTATATAATAAAAATATTTCATTTATAAATATATTTTTAACTTATATATATTTGAAACAAAGAACATAGTGTGTGCTGGAACACAGCCAGCCACTACAGCAATTTCACCCAAAAAACAAGATTATGGAGAAACAAGACCCTGCAAAGTCTAGAAGACACAAAGTGCTTCAATTAGAGGGCATTTGTGTGAGGTTTGGTTGGGATTAGAGACATGCTCCATTTGGATTTGCAGCTGAAAGTCTGCAGCCATGTGAGAGAGTCAGAAAGAGAAACCCACTGATCTCCCAGAGGAGTGGGAGCAGAGACCAAACCAGCACAATCATACTTTGTAAAATGTGTGTCACTTTGGTTCTAGAGTTTGCAATTAAAGCAATGGGAAACAGCAGTTTTCATGTTTCCAGCCAAATTAAAAAGTCTTACTTTCCCCAGCCCCAAAAGTTTAATCTCAGATTTAATGAAACATTTAATTTGAAGCAATATATCTTAATTTGTGGGGAAGCAATTTATTGAATTAAAGTAAATAAAGTAATAAATTATTTATTGTTCTTTAATTTTGAATTTTTCAGCAGAGCGATCAGCTGAATTCAAGGCAAAGCAAATGTCTGAGCCCCCATTTACCTTCGTCTGCAAGGAGAACACTTGATGCCTCTTTCAACTCAGCATGGTGTGGGAGAAGGTCTTGAAGGAGAGGCTTTTCTAGGAGGGAATCAGACTTTTGGCACTTGGCTCCTTTTCCTACCACAAAGGCACATTTCCATACTGCTTTGCATACCTGTGCAGGGGAGGCACAGTGGTGCTGCAGCTCATTCTGCAGGCAGCATCAAGACCAGCCTGAGGAAGGCAGATGGTTTCATCCATGGGAATCTGACTTGGAGACTTTTCTGTGCCCTGAAGGATGGTGTGGGGATTAGGATCCAAAAGTGGATTTTCTCCATTTTGGCCTTAAAATGGGAAAGCAGAGCAGGCATCTTAAGTTTAGGTTACTCTTCCAAAACACTTCACAGTTGCAAATTGCATACCCAATACCTTCAGCCCAGCCAGCTGCTGCTGAGCCCCAGCCTCGAGCTGTACTGTCCCTATTAAAGAAGAAAAGCCAGATTTCCATGGGAGAGGACTGGGAGAGGACAGGAAGGACAGGACCATGCCTCACTTGCACACTTTATGTCCTGAACCAGCTTCCAAAGTAAAATACAGATCCAGACACTGTATTTTAGGCATTTCCAGATCCCATGTAGGAACCCAGCAACTGATGGGATAGAAAGCCAAGGCTGAGGTGCACAAGATGACCCCAAGGAAGTAAACAAGCCAGACCCTGCAGTTTCCCCAACAGTCAAGAGGATAAGGTGGCCCTGGGACTAGTCAGCTCCATGGGCATGAAGCCTGGGGCTAGTACTGCTGTTTCCAGAGAGCTGGACTGGACAATTCCCTCCGCTGTTTGCTCAAGCACTTCCAATTAAACCCAGTGGAATTCAATCTCTCACTCTTAATAAACTTCCCTGTTTCCTTGCCAACTCCCCTCTGGACACCAAGACACTATTACTCCAAACACAACAGGAAAGGGCTATTTTTTTCTGCAAACTTTCTGACTGAAGAGGCAAGCACAATCCCCCCTAGCAGGATCTGAGCCATTAGAATCCATGAAAATTAACTGCAAATAAACATTGGAGAGGGGAGGGGGAATGGGGCTGCCAAGCCACAGCAAAAAGGTTGTGCACGTGCTTCCTCAGACAGGTGAGCACTTGCAGTTGCTAAATAGTATGTACCTGCACATGGGACCCAACATGGAATTTGGGAACTTGTGCTATGCTGTGAGCACATATATCTCCAAGGATGCTGCCCCTTATTTCCATGCCACCACAGGTCCATTTTCATGCATCCCAGGCATGCAGTTCTCCTGGTGGGCAAGCTCTAAAAGCCCCTTTCTTGTTGCTAACACCACTCTACAGCATGCACATGTAAGGAAGCTCTACAGCCCCCCTCCTCCAGCCTGGAGTCCTCATCCCCACGTGCTACGTCTCCATTGCACAGACCCAGAAGATTAATGCAGCCATCTCCCCTTTCCCAAAGCCCTGGTCGCAGCTTTGCAAGGCAGGAGCCTCCTTCTCCTCTCTCCTCTCCCTGACAGATGCCTCAGAGCCCGGGGCCGCAGTTAAGGTGACAAGATTCAGCAATTCTTTATGAACATTTCATTCCCGCTCGCTACACGACGTAAATTAGATGGTGTGTTACATTCGGGCAAGAAGCACGATATGTCACTGTGGCGCCGGCCCATTGGATGGAGAGGCTAATCCTGCCGTGAATTTCATTACTGCTTTTATGCCATCGGAATTAGCTCGGTGACAGCGAGCCTGATTGTCTTTCACTAGGGGTTTGCCGGGGCACAGGAAGGCTTCCTCCCTGATGGGAGCACTGCCGAGTGACCCCGCTCCGTGGCCGCTCATTGTGCCTTCCCTGGGGCAGGGAGGGAGCAGTGTCCAGCTCATGGGGAGCTCTGATATTCCTCCTCCCCAGTGCTCACATAAAGAGATTGAAGGATCCCCTTGCATGGGGAGGCCAGGATGATGACAACCCCCTTCCCTGTATCAGGAGAGTGTTTTATCCCACCCCCTCATCTTTATGTTCACACAGACAGCTGTCCTGAGAACACTCTTCTTGCTATGATGGATTCCTCATTCTCCCAGCACACACCGTGTCGGGTACCAGTGCTTGAAAGCCCAGAGCCTGAGAGCCAGGGACACAAACTGCAATCCATGCTGCAGCTGGGCCAAACTCAGTTCTCATATCAGTGTCTGCACTTGTAAGTTTCATGCCTTTGCCCCGCGTAAGAGGAGATGAATGAGATGCACAGAGCCATTTCCCATCACTCGGGCTCAGTCTGGCAGTTTCCTCCTGAAGCATCCTGATAAAGAATATCATAAGTCTGGGTGACTCAGCAGGTGCTGACTATAGGGAGTGAAGCTGGACAAGTTGAACCCGTCCTGTGTTCATCACTCCATCTTGTTTGTCACTCCATCTCTCCTGTTATAGTGCTACTGCTAATCAGGGTGCAAAGCCAGGAACACACAAGAGCTTTCCAAAGGGCCAGCACTTACCTAGGTGAGATTGCTGAGAGGTCAGACAGCCTGAGGGTGACTCCCAGTAGGAAGTAGCAGAGACAAATCTGGGACATCTGGAGAGCCCAAGTGAAACAAAGGCAGGGTTGGCCACACGCACATCCAGTACCCACTTAGCAAGTTGCAGGTTCCCTGGTGAAACAAGGGGTCTCAGAAACATACTGTAAGCTGTCCCCTGATGCTGTCTCCAGACCCAGCCATCAGGAGTCGACTGAACCTGAGCACTCACATTTTATAGACATCATGGCTTTAGTTCTCCAAACCTAGCTTCTGGAAATACTTTCTCCCTCCCTGAAGGCCCATGGCAGGCCCACACCTGCCCACCTCTTACTGAAGCACTTGGCCTTTCTCCTGGTGCTTTTGAGCACTGCTGCCACTTACAATGTTTAAATGTCAGTGCAATGCCCTCCAGGGGTCCAGAGGATTGAGCTACAAAACACTTGAAGGTTGCAGATGATGTTGGTGATGGTCATCGGGTGCTCTACTTGGTACTGCACCCTAGCATAGGTTCAGAAACCAAATTGCAGGAGCAAGGATAGGGACACATATTGATCATCACAGCCTATCATCCCAGTGCATCTCTAAAGTTCAGGATTTGTGGTTCTGCATAGTTACAACTTCAAACCCTCCTCCAGTGCTGGATATGATCCCTGGAAAATGCATAGGAGGCTTCAAAGTCAAATGACTAGCAGGAAATTTTGACATTCATGGCTGGAAGGTCTAGGTATACAGCAGCTCCTGAAATGCTCTGTGCCTCCAGACAGACTCATCCTGCTCTCCTTCTGGCTGTCCCAGTGTCTTGTCCCAGGGCAGTTTTGGGTGATCCAATACTCAAAGTACTGATGCAGGCACTTCAAAACATCCCCTGGGGGACTGAAGGAGCCCTCCTGTGCTGGATGTTGTACAAACACAGCATGGGGGAAAAGCCCTCTTTTGCCCATGCAGGAAAGCTGATATCCATCACTGGCAAAGGGCTGTGTTGCACCTACTGGGAGTCAAATCCACCTGGCTGGGGGTTGCCAAAGGGCAAGTTAGATGTGAAACCCATCCCTAAGGGTGACTCTGAGAGCTGAGATGGTCTAACTGTGCAGTCTGGATATCTGGAGAGAGTCAGTAATGCCAATGTCTGGAGCTCTGCTCTGTACTCTTGGACTCCTCCTCCCACTCTCAGGACAAGAGGCTGCACAGCCTTAATGCTCATCTATTAGTCAAAGTGCTCTCCTCTTAGGTAAGCACTTTGGGAAGCTTGCCTAGTCCCTCACAGTAATACTCCATTAGTCCTTCACTCCAATTAGTGGGAGGAGGAGTGGGAGGGGATGTGAAGAGCAGGAGGAAGTTAACAACCGATTTGGGTTGATAAACTACATAAGAGGTTTGTCAAAGACATGAAAAGGAATAAAAGCAGTCGAACCTCTAATGTTTGCAGGACAAGTGCTTGAAGGTACTTAAGAACAAGGTGTAGTAGACAAGGGCTCCTGAGCTCTCCCCAAAGGAGGGGGCAGGATGCAGCCTTTCCTCTGTCCTTTGGGATGGGGGAGCAGGTAGCACCTGGAGCTTGATGGGGATGGCAGCTCCTTGCCAGCAGTTTGGTGGATCTGTTGTTTAGTTCAACCAGGATGAAAAAAAGAAGTAAAAAATTAAAATGAGGATATAATCTGCTATTGTGTCCACAGCCTTCTTGATAGAGATTTCCTCTTCTCTACCATGAAGTTTAATGCAAACATGCCCCCAGAGAGCAGGGCCAGGGTAGAGGACCTCAGTGTTCAGAAGAAATCAGATTGGCTTTGTGACATGTCATGAGAGGTGACAGTTTAACCCCAGAGGGCAGAGAGTGTCCTTTTTATGGGGATCACTGGGGCCCAGGTACCATCCTCTAAGTAATCTCAGTCACTGCTCTCCTCAGCTCGAGAAGCCTCCCTGACCCTGGAGGTATCCAAACCTGGAAAGGACTCACCTGTGATAGGGGACAGGCTCCTGGATAGGCAGATCCAGCAGGAAAAAGTCACTAGAGAAAGCAGCTGTTTGGGCACCACAGCTTATGACTGTCTCTCAGCCCAGCTCCATCACCCTGTCACAAAATGCCCCAGTGACAGAGGCAAAGGCAGGAGAGGCTGGTCCCTCCCAGCCCCCAGCCCAAAACCTGCACTCCGAGCATCACTTCCCTCCAAGCCTCTCCTCTTGCTGTGCCAATGGTCTGGGCTTCAGGCAGAGCTGATTCACAGAGAGAGCTCTCCCGGCAGCTGAGAGCAGTCTCGGCTGGATTTGCCCCCAGACGCAAGAAGCCTTGGACAGATAATTCATCGAGCAGCCCGGTGCAGCCGAGACAAGGCCAGGAGCTGTACAGAGTAAAAATAAAAAAGTCACTGGGACTCCCCATATCATATATATATCAGCCAGCAACAGCTCCATCGGGAGCAAAGGTATTCAAGCATTGGAAAGAGAGTGCTTAGCAGTAAAATAGGTCCTGGAAGCCCTCGGGCACTATTTACTGGGGAATGAATCTACCTTGGTGACTGATTGCAGCCTTTTAACCTGGATAAATCAGATGACAGATAAGAGCGTCTCCCAGGTAGCCCTGCCGGCAGGTACCTCCATTACAGCCCCATCCATTTCAGCCAGCTCTGTCACCCACCAGGGGACTCATAGCCTGCTGTGGGGTGAGCCCTGTGCTGGGATCAGTTGGCACAGGTGCCTTCTCGTTTTTGGAGCACCTCTGCTCTTCTCTTTATGCCAGGTAAGGCAAGGAAGCCTTTTCCAGCTAGAGAAGAAGCAAAAGCAGCTGCAAGGCTGAGGACTCATCCCTCCCTGTCTCTGTAACTCCAAAGCAACCCATACCTGAGACTGCTGCTGGGGGTGGGAAAAGGACATGCAATAGATGCCAGCATAGGTTTTTGTGCTGCACCACTCCAGCACACTTTTCTCATCCGCAGAGGGCACCTTCCAGGCTGATTGCAGCAAGACCCATTACAGTTTCTGAATCAGCCTATATCACATCTGAGAGATGGCAGAGACAGAGCCGTCCCCAAAGCCACTTATTCTGCAAGGACAGCCATCAGCTGGGAAAGAAGCTTGATTTATATAAGGACACTTACAAGTCATGAGTGCTCACAGGCAGGAGCGAACAGGTAGCCTGTCTCAGTCTTTCATTTTGAGAGATGCCCTGTCTGCTACCCCCTGGCACATATTAACTAGGATTCAAGTGTCTGTAATATGCACCTTCCCTGCTTATCCTGTCTCAGAGACAAGCTGCAGGGACCGAGTTTTCCATCTCCCTGTGTGGCTCTCCAGCAAAGCAGTCAGGAGCAGTGACAGTGCTGCACAGCAGTGCCATGAACATGGCAGCCCCTGGCCATATGCTTTCAGGCTCAGGGCATGCAGGGCTGGTTTTGCATGCACTGTCCTGCCAGGTCAGCCACAGCCCACTGAGGAATTGGGAGGTTAACAGCATCAGAGTCTGCCCCATGCAGGCTGTTGCTGCTCCTTTGTGTTTTCCTGCCTGTTTTTCCCCTTTGAGCACTCACAACTTGCAAGCATACACTTAACATCCACAATTTCAGCCACTGCAAAGTCTAGGCACCATCCTATCCCATTTTTGCTCTGAATGCCCTTTATTGCTGCTTCAGCCTTTGAAGGGCCCCAGTAACTCAACACTTACCCTGCAACTCTCCTGGCACAGCAAGGAGTGCTCCTGAGGAACACTGACATTTCAACAGCCACTTGAGCAATTAGTACTCAATACATCCCTTTATCTTGCAAAAAGGATAACTAGTCCTTTCCACAATGCAGCTTACCCACAGGCACCTTTCTGGGGCAGAGTAGGGACCCTATCTCCTTCCTTCTCCTGCTTTATAGATTTGAGGAAGATCACAAAAGGCACAAACAGGTGTTCCAGCACCTTATAACCCAATCCTGTGCTCTGCTGCTCTCTCCAGCACAGCTCCCACCCAGGGCCAGATGCTGATGTTCAAGAGAATTAATTATCCACATGAGATAATAATCCTAAGCAAAGCACTGGGTGGAGAGGAATTAAAGGAACAGTGCTTTTGTCTCTGAGACAGATTCTGGGGTTAGAAAACCTCACAGTGCTCCACCAGTGCTCCCAAACAAGAGACTTCTGAAAACTTTGAAAGCAGACAACAAGTGTGGGAAGGATGCAAGGGAATTAAACTTTGGCTTTGCATGTTGGATCAGTATGGTCTGGAAAGTTCCTGGGTTTCTGTGCCTTGGCATGATAGTTTCCAGAGTGAGAATAGGAAACAAAATCTAACTGACATATCTTGAGTGTCTCCATATGGGAGTGCTCCCTACCATGCCATTCCTGTGACAGCTGGGTGCCAGTTTCAGCTAGAGGCATGCAGAGCAGGCACGGGATGTTTGCTGGGGCTGAATGCAGAGCAGGGCATGTAGTACAGCAACAGTGGTGCCCCACTTGCACCAGAACATGCACAGTGATGCTCAGTCTGCCAGAAACCACCAAAATCAGTCATGAACCCTTTCTGGCTGGTTTAAACTCATCAGGCTGCAGTTTTTGGAGTTGCTGAAATGAGCAGGAGCTCCTTGTCAGGGTTATTCCTGAGAAGCCTGCAAAGGTGTTTCTCCTCTGCAGCAGCTGTTAATCATGTTGGGAGCCAGAAGAGGATGGGTCTGATCCAGCAAGCTGCCTCTCTGTGGGAAAATCCAGTCAATGCCCTATGCCCTGCAACTGCTCAGCTCTGTGGGGTGGGTTGGATCAGGTACCTGATCCCTATGGGATTTTTTGTTTTGATTTTTTTTTTTTTTTTTTTTTTTTTTTTGGGGGTGGTAGGTTGCTTTCAGTGGGATTGCTTCCCTGATCTAGCCTCCATACATCCTCAGGGACAGCAGACCTGAACGGGGTTAGACAAACAGCTTGGCTGAGCAGCAGGGGGGAGGGTGCCCTGGGGCAGGATTAATCCCGGCTTGACACATTTCCCACACACCAGAGCATTCGAGCTGAGATGGAGATGCTCCAGGGAGCCGGGCAGGGTCTGGTAGGCTCCGGGGACCAGGACCTTCCCTTTACTCAGCCCCACAAACTGCAGCATGTCCCTGCCCCACTCTAGCGGCATGATGCAGATGGGACAAGAAGGCAGTGACTGCCTGTCTGTCCAGCCAGCTCTGTCAGTCCAGTCCGGTTCCACATACCCAGGAGGTCAAAGAGAGATGAAGCCGTGTGTGTGAGGATTGGAGAGCACCGAGGATCCACACAGAGCCTGACCTCCCTATCCATCAGAGATCGCACCCTGGAAGCCTTATTCAGCCATCATTAGTATGCAAAGACTGTGATCCGAGAGAGGGGGAGAGAGAAAGGGAGAGGGAGGGTGGGGGGAGAGAGGGAAGGGAGAGAGAAAGAGAGAAAAAGCCAGTTGTTTTATTCATGGCTGGTGATATTATAGACTGAGTGAAAATCACATTATCGTAATGGGAAAGTTAGAGTTGCCGTGATGATGCCCTGAAGCTTGTGTGCTGATTGGGGTGTGATTGCTATCTGTATTTATATGTAGAAAGCAAAGTTCACTGCCAGTTCAAGATGGTGGAGCCTGCTTCTTCATGCTACATAATTCTTCAGTAGGGAGAAACTAAGAGCAGCCGGGATGCTGAGCAGGCGTGGGGGCTCCCGCCGTGCGGGGCCGCGGGCAGGGCTGGCTGGCGCTGCCCAGCCGCTGCCGGCGCTGCGGGCTGGGGACAGTGCCTGGCAGGGATGGGGGCAGTGGGTGTGAGCACCCGGCTGCGTTTGCCTGTCAGTAATTCTCACAGCCCTGGCTGGCTCATGATGCCAGGGAAACTGAGCCGCGCTTTCAGTTTTGAGGATCCAGGGTGATGGAGGGTGCAGAGCAGCGACAGGAGGGGATCAGTGTAAATGTCGTGGTGCTGTTTGCAGGCTGCAGAGGACTGCAAGAGCTTTGAGGATGTGAATTATTGATGCCTCTGGTATTTCTGTGAGATGGAGAGTCAGCGTGACATCCTGTGGACTCTGCATGTCCCATCCATTAGCCAACTTTCCCCCTCATCCCCCAAAGGCTTCTTGGGTGAAGAAACCTTGGACTTTGCTCCTTCAAACTCCAGCTTCAGCTCTACAGCTGGGACAGTGCTGGGTGTCCGTGCAGCAGCAGCAGCAGGTAGTGGGGATGCAGATGAGTCCTTTTGGAAAAAATCCATGCAAAGAAAAGGATAACACTCAAAACCCTCCAACCTCACTCCTCTTCTGCCAACCCTGTCACTCATGTCTGACTGCTATAGATCCTAGTCCCATCCTGCCCCTGGCATCCTGGAAAGCCTGTAAGTCCAAGAACATGTTCCAGACCAGGAGCTGCTATCTGTCATACAGCAGCACTTGGGAAACCTCCTGTGGGATGAGGACAAGTCATGATCACCAGCTTCCCCCAGGCAGTCACAGAGAGGAGATCCAGGGGTGGAAAGTTACTGCTCTGCCTGGAACTCAAGCAAGTGCCCTGATGCTGCAGCACAAGGCGACTTCCACTCACCAGTTTTTTAGATCCCACAGGGACACACATTGAAAAGACAGCCTATGAACTGTGCAGCTGTCAGCAGTAACACTGAGGTTGTACTGGCACCTGGTGTCCCTGAGTTCTCCTCCCAAGGACACACTTTCCAGCAGGCTCCTGCATCTGCAGAGATGTGTTGGCATCCAAGGGGTGCATTTACCTTGTGTTTCTGGGCATAGTTTGATAGAATAACAAAAATCAAAGTTTGAGGGAAACAGAGGGTAAGTTATTAAAAAAAAAGAGGAAAATAAATGTAACTAGTCTTACAAAGGTAAGGTGAGGCAGATATTGGAGAATTGGGAAGAGCAGATATTTAGCATTAGAAATATGCTAAATATCCTCTACTTTCTTTCTGTGGGGTTTATAGCAAGCCTAAATGTGCTCTACTCCCACTAGAGAACTTAGTCAGCTCAGCTGTGTGCCTCCCATCTTGCTGCTGTTTTTCCCTTTCAACCCCCATGAGGACCTGCAGCACTGTGGTGGGAATTTCCTGTGCCTCTCCAGACTCCTCACCCTTTGGTTTGCTATGCAGCCATTTGCAAACACACCTCGTGTATGAAATACTCTTCCACTCACATTTTGCACTGATGCAAATTGCACAAGGTGCAGCTCCCAGAGCAGTCTCCCCCAGATTTTCTCTCACAGTTCAGGGCAAGACACAGCCTGGGAGGAGACAGGAAAAGTCTGGATTGTGCCTGGCCTATGTGGAGAGCTGCTTCAGAGCAGAGGGACTGAGGGATGCACTTGCTCCACAAGGACTGCTCAGCACCAAGGTCAGAGGGAAGGACAAGTTTTCCATTGCAGGCAGAGCTCAGACCTGGCCCTTCCATGACACGTGGTGGCAGAGCCAGCTCCTGGGTGCCAAACCCCCTGTGGCCTCAGCGCACCAGATGGATGCTCCTGTTCCCAAAAGAGCAGCCATTACCTTGTCCGCCTCCCTCCCACTGAGGGAGTCAAATGCAGCTCCAGAATGTGCCATGCTGCAGAGCAGAGACTGCCTGTGACCCCACCTGTCCCCTCCAGCAGCCGTCACAGCGTGGCTGCCAGCCAGGACACCCTGTGCATCAGACACCGGCTAGGCTGGGACCAAAGGACAGTGAGCTGGGATGGCAGCGAGGAGCTGGCTGGAGAAACAGGAGAGCGTGAAGGCTGCCAGCTGGGCTCAAAAGCAGGAGGAAAGGAGGCTGCAGGGCACTATGGAACTGGGGACAGGGACAGCAGAGGCAGAGTGAAGGTCAGGCCATGCATACAGGCAGTTGGGGAACATCCCTGGGGTAAAGTACAGCCTGGGGTACCTCATGGCTGCCAGTGCTGATGGCTAGTGGGAACTGCCTAAATAGCTGCTCATGAGCAGCCGATCCGGTCCCCATACCCGGCTCCTTATCCCTGGGCATGGCAGTACCAGCTGTGCCTGGCTCTGGCACCAAGCTAACATCTCCCTCTCTCCTCAGCTGCAGGAGAGGCTGTGCCAGGGACACAAGGAGAGAGGGGCTGTCTGGGCTGCCTTTGTGCCATGCAGGCTGTACCATGGCCAACAGCTGGAGACCACAGCCCACTTAGCTCCTTCCTCAGGAGCCTGCATGCAGGCATTTGGTTGAATGTGTGTGCGACACACACACAGTCCCTGCACACACACATGTGCCATTAGGGAGAACAAGCACATACTTATGCATGCAAGAAGCAGGAGCCCAAGCTCCAAAAACTTCGTTTCATCATTTCCCACTGCATGGCACCCCTGCTCTCTTTTTTTTTTTTTTTTTTTTTTTTTTTTTTTGCTGGTGCATGCAAACAAATAAAGAAAATGACATCTCACAGACACAGACCTCAGCAAACACCTACACAAAACTGAAGGTCTCCTCCTGCCAAATGCCCACACAGAGCTCTGTCACACACAGCAATACACTGTTGTCCCAACACACCCACATGGGATCATTGCAGCCAGCACTGACTGCTTCACAAACTTCTCAGCCCAAACCCATCTGGGGTTTGTTCTGTGTGTGGTGACATCACCCACATGCTCAGGCACTGCCAATCCATGTGTGAGCCAGGTAGTGGGAACATGGCAGACCTAGGCTGCACAGACTACAGTAACCAAAGTGGTTCAAGCATTTGGCTATTCCCATATGGACATGGGTACACACACACACATACAGATGTTTTTTGACCTCAGCTGCCCAGGCCAGAATGCCCCTAGCTCCCTGCTTCCCATGGCACTGCCTCTTTCCTGTCCCTAGCTGATCAGTTTTTCACAGTTTAACCAGAATCAGCAACTCCTGTCACCTGCTGCTACCTGGTGCATCCCTTCCCATGCTGGCTAAGTCTGTTTGAGCCCACAGATGTGTGATTAAACACGGCGAGCGTTAGTGGCGAAGCACCGCTGCGCGCTCCCCGTCTGGCTGATGAGCGTGCAGCTGGAGCAGAGCTCCCTGGGGTACCCTGCTGCTCGCTCAACATGCACCAGGTCGGGGGGAGGAAGGTGTCGACATGGCAGGGAGGGTATTTAAGCATTAAGCCATTTCTTTTCCCTACAAGGATTCTGAAAACTGCAGCTTTTCCTGCCTAGGTACATGTGGCTGAGCCTCTGACAGGGAAACTGCAAAGACTTTCCCTTGTAGAAAAGCTGGAGAGAACAGGGAAGTAGTGAATGTGAAGAAGAATGTAAGGGTGTGGAGAAAACTGTGCAGAATAGCAAAAGCAGCTGCTGTGTCTTCTCCCAGGTTTGCCACACAAAATTCAAGGGGCTTCCAGGGGAACCAAACAGTAGAGAACATGGGGGTGACGCAAGGAGTTTGTACCTCACTGCCATGTGATGATACAGAGACCAGAGAAGAATATACCACCATATATGTTTCCAAAGGGGAAACTTTGCTTCACAGGCTCCAGCACGTAGGCCACCCTCCAGCTTCTCTCAGTATGTGTTCCCTACATCCTGGGGGATTTGGTTTCCAGGGGACTCCCCTGGTTTATGTAGCCTGTCAACTAGAAGCAGTGAGACTGACCCCAATGTGATCTGTGCTGCAGGGGAGAGGAATGAAGAGAAAGCTGCCTTGATCCAACACACTAGAAAAACCTTTGTTGGTGACTTGCCCAAACAGAGCATATCATGAGCTCAGAGCACCTGGTCCCTTTTCCAAGCTCATCAGTGGGAAGCATTTTGGGTCAGATTTAAGATGCATCAAGAGCCATCTGAGGATAGATCCCAGAGAAAAGGGACAGAGATGTTTCACATTTGCCTTAAATAAATAACTCAGTTTGCTTGCAAGTCTAGTTCAACCTGCAGAAACACAGAGAAACACTTGAATAATGCAGTAAAAATCCTCTCACAGCACAGGGCTGACCCACTGTGTTCTCACTGCTCCCTGCCATGGTCCTGGCCAACAGACCCTACTCAGCTCCTCTACTTCCCTCACTAACTGGACACAGCATCAGGGCAGCCTCCCAGTGCCACAGGAATGGGATAACCACCTGCCTCATTCCTGATGGGAGTGACATGTGGCTCACATTCAGCATGCCAGCCACTGTTGCCCACAGCAGTTCCAGGGGTGTGAAGGGTGAATTACTATGAACATCCCATTTTGGAGTGTGCTCTCTTGCCATTTTCCTGCTGGAATAAGAGCTTTCCTTGGAGAGGCGGCACAGCTGGAAAAATGCTAGTGGGGCTGAGGAGCAGCATGGACAGAGCAGCCTGCCAGGCTGGGGAGCTAGCGCTGCCCATGCCAAGGGACATGGGCACCAGGTCTTGCTGCCTCTCTTATTACCTCTCTCAGCTCTATCTTTCCCTGGAGGACCCCTTCAAGACACCCGTGCACAGCACAACTCCATCTGCTCCCAGCACTACAGCCTGCTGACTCTTTGCTCCCCTGTCTCTTGCTTATTTTCCAGCACACAGCCCTTATTTTTCCTGTCCTCACTTCTCCTCACTGGGTACCTCCTAGCCTGCATCCAAACCCTGCCTCTCTGCTTCCATCTCTTCTCTGCTTGCTCCAGGTCCTGCTGGCCTCACCACCAGCCTCCTTGCATCCCTGTGTCCTGATACAATGGGGAGCAGATTTGGTGCAATGCTCTTCTTGGAGCAGGCCCTGCACCATGGAAATGCTGAGGTGGCTGTTCTGGCACACACAAAGGGTTAATGTGTAGAGAGCAGCTCAGAGGCCTGTAGGACCATGCAGCATCATTCCTGGGGAATTAGTACCACGCAAATTGACATTGTGCTCTGCAGCTGGTTTCCTCTGTGCACTGCCTTGTGCCAACAATTACTGCAGGCAGGAAGAGGAAGATAAACGGATGAATGGGTGGTTCATGGAAGATCCCTGGATGGACGGACGGATGAAGGACAGCCCAGATGGGTGCTAAGTCCAGTCAAGGTTCCGGTCTAAATTCTTAAATTCCTTATATTAATTTACTTTCCCCATCTGCTGCAGTGAAACCAAACACCCCCAACTTTTCCTTATTCCCACTTTTGACGTCAATTTGATGCCATTCTGGTGCTTTGCTTGCCAGTCCCCTTCTGCACAGCATGAAGCACTGCAGTGAAGTAGCCAGGATTAACATCCTTCCCACAAGAGCACCATTCCCTCAGGGCCAGATACTGGATACTCCTGTGTCTGTATTTTCCCCTGTCCTACCTATTACATTGTGTAGTCTTATCAGCCACCAATACCTCTGCACTGATCTGCACACTAGAAGTGTTCAAGGACTGATTGGATGAGGCTTTGAGCAACCTGGTCTAGTTGATGGCAACCCTGCCCTTGGCACAAGGGTTGGGACTAGGTGAAATTTAAGGTCCCTTCCAACCCAAACAATTCCATGGCTGTATGAAACAGGTATAAACATTCCAGGACTTTGGGAAACACAGAACGTTGCTAGTCCCTGTCTTCCCTAAACACCGTGTGGTTTGCACAGCATCGGAAAAGTTTACAGACCTCTGTGTTGTGGAGGAAATTTTCCTTCACTGGTCACCAGCATGGCTGGAGTTACCCAGGGACACAGTTCATGGGCACAAGACAGCAGCAATCTCCCTCTTACTAGATTTCCACCCCTTGGCTCGCCCCACCTCACATCTGCTGCCTGCTGCAGGAGCCAGCTGGTCAGAGGACATGCAGAGACCCTGGGAGGGTGGTGCTTTGCATTCTACAAGTAGTTTTGGGAAAAGCAACAAGGTGTTACTTGGATGAAGTCAGTGGAGTCATAGCCTTATTTTCCTTGTGAGATGAGAGACAAAAGAACTGGTGATGCTGATGTCTTAGCAGGGAAGGGCAAAGGATAACCCTGCTCATGAGCTGTGCTCATTTGCAGCAAGTGCTGATGGAGCTGGGTGACAAAATATTTTTGGACTAAATGTTTTTTAAAGCACACCAAACCCTTTGCAGAAACTTTTCACTTCAGTAGAACTCCCCTAGTTATTGTTTTGTTTATAATTCTGCAAAGCCTTTGAGTCCATTTGGGGTCTTAGCAAGGCAAAATAAAAAAATTACAACCAGGGATTTTTTCTAATTTTTGGAAAGCCAAGCACATTTTACAAAATCTGGCTTTGAAAGCTGATTTTGGAAGAGAGGGAGGACAGGCTGCTTCCAGCCAATACTCCTCTGGAGTATTTATTCATCAATATGAAAAAAAAAGAGAAAAAAGTGAAGTCATTGGCACTTGCACACAAACTTGGAAAGGCAGAAGGAAAATGTCAATGCTATGTCACAACTTTAGCTGGTACAAGACAGCTCTTAAACAGAGATGTGAAAGGGCTGTTTGGGATCATGTACCCTTCATTCCATAAATTACAGCTGAGTTGACGGAGGTATAGCAATGCAGGACTGGTCAGCGGTTTTGGGAAGAGGTCCCAGATGGTTCCTATTTCATCCTAAGTGGGTCACCTGTCCCTCCTCCTGTTCCCTCTCGATTTCAGACCTGGCATCGTCCAGCAAAATCTTTGTGTGGTCGTGGGCACCTTGCTGTGGCCCTTTGATCTCACCCCCTTGCCTTTCTAAGCCCTTCCTTCTCAAGAGACATTTGTGGGGTGGGTAGAGCTGGGGGGATGGAGTCAGCCACCCCTCTTGTCCCACATCATTCAGGATCCCATGGCAGTGAGTCCCTGTGGGCCAAAAAAGCACTGGCACGATGTGCCATGGGCTGTAAATCATGCCTGCACATTCTTTCAGTGGCATTTTGCTCAGGACATGTTCCTCCCCTCAAAAAGTATAGCAAGCTTGCACCCCCCCACCTCCCCTCTCCTGCCCAACCAAGCTGCAGCAGTCCCCATCCCAGGGAACAACACTCAGCCCCTTCTTGTAATTTTTGAGCATGAAGAAGCATTAAATTGTAATCTACCTACTTGGCACTCTTTCTCCTTCCTTCCTTGTTCTTCTCCATCCCCAGTCTCCTCATCCTTCTGGGTCCATAAATCTTAATTGTGTCTGTGACTTGGGTTTTCATTTCCCCCTCTCTTGCTCTCTTTCAGTCTTGATCTTTCTTTTTTTTTACGATGTTAATTAATCATATTTAGGCCTGGTCCCAGCTGTTACCATAAGGAGAGTCCCTTGCCAGCCCCCTCTCCCTGCCCCCAGCCCAGATGCATGTCACTTTTGGATAAATCCAACCAGTTGGAGGAATTCTTTGATTGTCCAGCAGCGGAGGCACGGGGTGATCCGTCACGCTCCCCGTGCCACCTCTGTGATGCGCCGTTTGCAGCACTGCTCCCCTGGGCATGGCCCACCCTATCACCATCACTAATGGGTTCCTGCTCCACACCCCCTGTTCATGCTGAGGGTTTTTTGCAAGAAGCAGGACCTGTCAGCCCAGCCTTATGTGGATGTGATTGAGGGGCTCTTGTCTCTGAGGCCTCATCCTGCCTGGAAGGGATGCAGAGGGGAGAGACAGGGCTCATTGGGAAAGCATATGGGGGCAACCTTGGCAGAGTTTCTGGGAGGTCGAAATGTAAGGTCAGGCCCTGCAATCAGTCTTCCCCTGTTCTTCCATCCCCTCCCTTGTCTGTGGCTGGCACTGCTCCCTTGGAGCAGGAGCAGTGTTTGCATCAGCTGATAGGGCTGGCACATCTCTGTGCCACATGGCACCCCATCTCCAGAGGTGACCTTGTATCTGACACTGCTGGGACATATGGGGACATGTAGGGAGGTTGCTCAGTGTGCTCATGCTCTCCAGAGCCTGCTGCCAGTGGATATTCAGTATCAAAAAAAAATAAAAATTGAAAGATCCCTCCATGTGCTACTTAGGATGCTTGGGAATCCTTGCCTTGGAAAGACAGAGGGCTGAAATAAGAGGTGGGAAGGGTAAGGCATGCCATAACATGGAGGATGTACAAGGGTCCCTGAGAAAGGGCAAGGAGGAAAGGAGGGATGCAGGCTGAGCCCAAGGGTGCAGGGAGAGCCCAAGGATACAGTGTGAGAAAAGGGTACCTGAGCAGCAGTGGCAGAGCTGGCACTGGGGAACTTTGCGAGAGATGCAGAAGGCATCGAGGGCACCAGCAAAGGGGACAGGGTTGGACATCAAAGGCCTGGACTATGTACCCCAGCTGATGTGTGAGTGCGACTAAGGCATGGATTCAGCTGGCTTCCAGCCATGGCCAGCTGGCACTGGCTCCCAGAACTTCCATAAATGCTTGCCTCTAGTGCCCAGTGTTTTTTACTCCCCAGCAACCTGTCACACCAATAATCACATGGGCCAGCAATGTGAAAAGCCCATGAGATTGCCCCTCTTGCCCCTCATGCCAGGTGTGCTCCCCAGCACACATTTCTGCTCCTTGTTTAGGCTGTTCACAGGTCCTAGGTTGCTTCCAACCATTGCCTGAAAGGCATATCCCATTTCTTAATGCTCCTGGTTTTCTGGAAGCTGTCTTGAAGCTCCTTCTTTCGCCTCCTTTCCCTGACGCCTGTCCCTCTAAATTATACCCTTTCAGTCCCCCATGATTGACTCCTAGTGCTAATACCCCTCAGATATTTGCAAGCTATCATCATGTCCTCACTGTGTCATCATTAGGTTAAGCTCTTGCAGTTAGCTCCTTCAAAAGTTCCTTGTAAATCTTTGCCTTTACACCTCTGCTTGTTTTCATAGCTTTTTCTGAATGTCTTCCAATCATGCTAATGGTTTTCTGGTCATAGGCCTAGAAATGACCCTTGGAACTCTACTTGGGCCAAAGGCAAAGCTGCCAAGGGGTTTTCTAGGCTGATCGTTCCCTCTGTGCCTCTGTGCTCAGTCCCCAGTCATATCAGCACCTTTCCTATGGCAATCTCATCTTTACTGGCTACTCATGGCTGTGCCTGTGTTCCAGCTGAACCAATGAAGACTGGAAAAAAAAGATGGTAACATTCCATTCTGCTTATTCCATTTGGAAGAAAGCCAAACTGATTTATTTTAATCTCATAAAGGAGGAGGAGGCAACTCACGTGAAAAGTGGAGCAAGTGAAAATGGATCAGGATTCTTTCCCCCAGTAAGAAACTAAGCCACCAATAGGTATTTGAAGTTTGGGACTGGAACAAACCTGATGGGACCCATCTGTTACTTTTCCCTTTGTAGATCAGCTGTGTTTTCCAAGCTGACCTTCATCTGCTATTTCAAACCCCACGTCACAGTTCCCATGGGCTTCATCCAGCTCCCACTGGGAATGAAACCGGGTGCTAAATATTTTGGTGTCATTTCACTGTCTGTTTCTGTCTTTACTACCACCTACAGGCTTCAGGAATGAACCAGCCTCTTCCCAGGTCATTAACAGGGAGCTTAATTAAAAGCTGTCATAACACCAGGCATCATTGCTGGAAAAGGGTAGTCCACTTTGCAGATGGGTGACAGGGTCACGCTGTTCTCATTTTCCCATCAAGAACATGCTTTTTTTATCACTGACTCCAGGACTCATTGTGGCTCCAACTCATTTTAACAACTTGTACCTCCTGTAACCTTTTCTGCCCTTGTTAGAGTTTTGACCAGTTTTTAAAATTGAAAATACCCCTTTGAAATGAAGAATGCAGGACTCATGAAACAAAATATTGCAGGTTGTTTCTGTCCCATCACTATCTCCTCTGGAGTATTTACCGTGGTGACATATTTGGGGGTTTTAAAGCAATATTTTCATTAGCAGGTTCGGGAAGGGATGAAGTGGTTTCCTAATATCCACAAAAAAACTTCCTTGGATTTAGATGTCACGTAGACAGAAATGTCGGGCACAGCCAGGCCAGAAAGTTCCATATGTTTCGTAAAAAAAGGGCTCAAAGCAGGCTTTGTTCTTGTCTGGGGCTATTTGGGTTCCATAAGCACTTTCTAACAGTAACCCTACATCCAGAAAATTCCCTCTAGAAAAGGAAGGTGAGAATAATCAGTGGATATTCTTGGTTTTGCTTCACTTTCATTCACTAGGAACAAAAACTGTTGACAGGGACCTGTGCAAGATATTTTGGGTTTTACCTGACTGCTTCACCTTCCCTGCTCCATGCTAGACCCCCTTTGTGGATTTTCATACCCCATTTTCCTGGGAGTTTGCAGTCTGTGAGGGCAGCCATGTCCCTGTCCCCACTGACACTAAGAGATGAGCCTCTGTTCATGTGTACCCTAATCCTATCCAACTCTCTATAAGTGGGTAAAAGTCTTCACAGAGATTGGTTTATGTCCTGCCCCTAGCTGTTTTCAAAGCTAAGCCCCACTGGGATCCCAACTCGTGAGGGTATTGAAGCACACACTCAAACCATGACCACATGAGCTCTGCCACTGCTCCCAGAGGACTTCAAAGGGCTGGGCCCATGTGCTTAAAACTGAACAGGTGTTAAATAAGCTGCCAGATCAGGGCATCAGTCATCGGCAAGGCAGGGGGCACTGGATATATCTTGTGATAATAGACCACTTTGCTACATTTACACAGGCCTTTGCAACAGCCAATAAATCAGGCAAAACAGCTGCTACTAAACTATGCAGAGACTTTGCCCTTCGACGCAAATTCTCTGGAAAGATCAGCCATGATCTGGGCAGAGGAATTCTAAGCTGGGCTCCTGCACACCCTGTAGCCAGACCCTGCAACCCCACAGACTAAAGAGCAGCTGGAGAACAGGATCTGTGGACCCATGCACCCAGCCAGCTGGACTAAACGCTGTGCCACTCTGTTAAACCAGGCAGCATCATCAGAATTGGCACTAAAACATTTTGGGATCTGTCGAGCATGAGGACTGCAGGAATTTGGGGCATGGGTCCTCAGTCTGACTCCACTGGCTGCTCCTCAGATCCTGTGATTTCAGCCGTTCACTCAGTTCCCTGCTTTGTTAAATGATCCTCTCCAATTCAACCAGCAATTTACTGGGCACATTTCCCCAGGGTGTGTTCTCTTTGGGCTTTATCACCTGCGGCTATGAAGAAAAAGTGAAAGAAACCCCCAGCAGTCAGTGAGACCCCAGGGACACACTGTTGTAGAGACAGCAAGAAACAGCTTCTGAAGCAAGTAGCAATGGATGAAAAATGCAGAATGAGAAAAGCCTGTGTACAGCCTGAACAGAAAGAAAGAAAAAAAGCACAAAGACTCAGTTTGAGAGGAAAGCCCAAATGTGACAAGTCTGCAAGCTCCTCAGAGCCCACCTCGGGCATGACGGCTACTGCTGCTCTCCATCCTGATCCCAAATTAGCTCCTTCCTGCTAATGGAGAACAGTTTGGGTTTGCCAGGATTCTCAAGGTGATGCCAGGTCCCATCTTGTTTCTACCCAGAGCAGATATTTCAGGGCATTGCAAGCCTGGAATCCATACATTGTGCCTCAACTCTCACCAGGGCACTGGGGGAGCTGACAGAGCAGAGCTGCTGGACCAAGCACAGTGGTTGGTGCTAGCACACCATGTTCCACAGAAAATCTCTGCTCGGTTTTCCAGAGCCTGGCAAACACTTCAGAACTGCCAAAATACTTATTTTCAATAAAATGGGGAAGGGATTTTCTTTGCATTGTATCAATCTATCAGGCAACAAGTTTATACTGTACTGGACCCACTGCTTTCAACCTGGGCAAATATGTCCAAGCAGGAGAGGGCAGCTGAGAGAAGGTTATTTGGGCCTTTTGCAACCTCAACCCAGGGATGCAGAATGCCTCCCAGAAAGCTCCTTCTGGACTTTGTCTTTTTCCCAGCTGCTTTTCTGCCTCTGTCTTCATCCCTCCCAAAAAAAACCCCAAAAATCCCTGACTTATTCCTACTCCTCCTGCAAATAGTGTACAGAGGGGGATTTTGCTCCACTGCTCGTTCTTTCACAACCATGGGTTAGAACAAAGTTTTGCTCACAGAGATGAGTCTTGATGCTGTGGCAGGGTCTGGTTGGGAATAGAGTGCTGTAGGCTTAGTGCTGGTTGTTAAAAGGCATAGCTGGAAAACTACACATTGTTATCATCTCACCGTGCAGACTCTACATGATATAGATAAACACTGGGGCTTGTTGCTAGTCCAAGCAAAGTGGCAGAAATATCACTACACCTGAAGCCATTGTTTTCCAATTGTCTGCACTGAGCTCAAAGTTTCTGCAACACAAAGCCAAACCTGGAGGTGCAACTGGCCAAGAAGACCAGGTAGTGGGCTGCCAAGAGAGGGGAAGGTGGCTGACTGGCCACACTGAATATTAAAGGGCTTGTTTGTCTAACATTTACAGCTCATCATGTCCAATATATTCATTTTAGTGTGAGACCCTAGAAAACAATTTGGGAATTTGGCATCTACCATCTACTTACCATCTACCTGAGTAGTCTCTGAGCCTTATTTTTCCATGTTTCAGGTAGCCTGATATATCTGTCCTCTATTTTTAAATGTGGTCTGGTCAAAACACCTAGACCCATTTTTCTCTTTCCAGTAATCCTTTTATGAGCAGCCAGCTGTCATCCCTTTTCCTATCCACTCCCACACAGTATCTCCCTCTCCAAAGTCACAGGTCGATCCTTGTCTACTTGTCTGTCTGACAAGGGAAGAAAGGTCAGTGAGTTTGGTTAGGATGGAATCAGATGGCAAAACCCAATGGCTCCTTGTCCAGCTTCCTGTTCTTACAGAAGGGAAAGATTGGGATGGGGCAGGAAGCCCCATGAGACAATTTGGAAAGAAAAGCAAACAAGACCAAAATTTGGGGAAGGTAAAAGGTGATAAATGTCCACCTCTTCACCAAACTTTTCTTCTTAGCCTCTTGCTGAACCCAATTACACTAACTAAAACGAATGTTCTGTCATATGAAAGACTTTTCTCTTTGATTAAGGACTTCCAGGCTCCTTGCAGGTGATGCACTCTATAACTCATTGTAAACATGGCTGCATTTTATAACCAATGAGTTGCGTAGAGTTAAGGGCTTTTTTTGCCTGTCTCCCCCCTCTTCCCTGTTTCCTTGCTCTCCAGTACAGACCAAACTGGGTTTAACTAGGCCTGAATAATTTAATAGAGTCATTATGCTCCTGTGTTTTTCCCTTACTGTCAACTGTAAAATCCATACAGTAGCTTCGGGAAATGGGGCTAATTTGAATTGATAATAGGAGACTCTGGAAAAAGTCATCTATTGCCGTGCAATGGTGGAGCAGATGCATGCTAAATCTTGTATAATGAAAGAATATGCTGGTGTCAATTATGTAAGAAAACGACTTTACAGTGGTTTGAGGCAATGGGTTAGCATTCTGCTTGATATTATCACATAAAGAAACACCCATCAAAACTTCTCATAAATATGGAACGGCAAGTAAGATTACATTATAAATTTGAATGTTATGAATGTGTATGAGAGAGACAGATCGAAGCAGGATACCCACCTCTCATAACTGGAAGTACAAAAGAGCCATATTTCAACATTTACACAACACTGTCGTCAGGAGAGCAGACCAGGAGAGGGACTGGGGCTATGTCCCTCCCCTACCTGCCTCAGAGCCACTGTCACAACATTTGCTGAGGAAAAGACAACTACTGAGCATCTTCTCTTAGTCATGTGCCTGCATGAAACAGCTATCTGTCATCAGGCAGGGTGCCTGGGAAGGTGATGCTGCTGCTGCAGGTGTAGGGGTGGCTTTCACTTCAAGAGATGTTTGCACAAGGATCTAAACTTCATGGCAGTCATTGAGCGCAGGGGAAGCACTGCTCTCAGCTTCTGAGGTTTGCTGCTGCCAGGGAACTTTTTGTTTGGAAAGGAGTGTTATGGATGCCAATTACAGTTCCAGTTGCCATCAGCCAAAATCAGTGTCACTGCCCAGATAAGAGACGACAGCAAATGGCTGAGCATGTATTTGACTGCAAAAGGCTGAAGCAGTTTCTGTTAAGCAGGTCACTGGGGAAGGGTCTACTCCCCTGAGGAGAGAGCAGTATCAGCTCAGGTCATGGTGGTGTGGAGTGAGACAAAAAGGATTAGCCAGTATCAGCGGGGATTTTCTTCAGAGCAGATTCCCAGCACATGCTGGAGGGAGGAGGTACTTGGGGTGAGGGAATTCCAGGGCACAGAATCAATGAACCACATAACTAAATTCAATTTGTCATAAAACATGAGCTGCACTGGGTGTAGAGGAGAAAAGGGAAGTCTGGCCCAAGCAGATAGAGGGAACTGGAGGAGCTCCATGACCAGTCACACAGCTCACATCTAGCCTGGGGCAAAGTAGGTCACCCACTGCAAACCTGCTGAGCTTGCACTGCCCACTTCAAATCCCCTTGAGACCCAACCACCGCCTGAGCCACTGACGTCACAGGGCCTCCAGCAGAGCTGTCACTTGTCCCTGCTCTGAGACTGGACAGAAACTGGACCAAATCCAGGTTCCTTGTGCCCAGCTGATGGCTGAAACCTGTCAGTTTGTTGTCCCTGGGGTCCAGCTGGCTGGCTGCAGCCCGAACACATCAGACTCCATCAGCATGGTGCATTCGAGCTCCCAACACGAATGGGAGGCATGTGTGATACATCAATTTGCAGCCATTCCCTCATGCTCTCACAGATGTTGCTGCCCTCCGAAACCTGAGACAGCTGAACACATCATGCATCCAGCCCAGAGCCATCCTGAGCGACCAAAAGCATTTAGAGACCACTGCATCAGCACAGAGGGACATCTGCAGACAGGGTTTAGGCTGTGGCACTTTGGGAGCAAATATACAGCCACTCAGCTGCTGTGCTGCAAAGGGGCAGCTTTGGGTCTAGGGCCAGTCAGGGGGTGAGGGCTATGATATCTGACCTTGGCCTACAGCACTTGGGTTATCCGTGCTCTCCCTGGCTGGCTGCCCTGCCCTTCTGCTAGATGCTGCTATTCCTAGAGCAGAAAGGGCAGAAGAGAACATGGCCTTCACTGCTACCAACTCAATCATGAACCTGCAAATTCATCTTCAGCAGTGGGTTATGCTGACCACCCCAGGGCTGGTGGTGGTCAGCATAACCTGCCTCTCCTCCTCTGTCCAGGAGAGGCAGGGAGGGAGGCAGGGATAATGTTTCTGTGGCTCACTCAACCCAAGTTTAACTGTGCTAAATGACCTCAGTGCGGTCGTGCTAACTCAGAGAGTGGGCACAGCTTAAGTTATGTCTTGGATGGGTTGGACCCTGTGTGGAAAACCAAACATTCATCTGCCCTTCAGGCCTTGGAGGTGGAGTGCATCCCAGTAGACAAGCTGGTCCATCTGGTAAAGAAAGGAGGACTCCCAGTGCCATCATCTCCACTGAGAGACACAGACAAGCCAAAGAAAGGTGCCTCTCACCAGCCATACCTGACTCGCATATAAAACATTGCTAGAACTGGGAAATAATGCTTTGAGAACATCCAGTACTGCAGCTCCTTCATGGACTGAGCAGGCTCTGTCTTACACAAACATTGACTTTGGCCCACTCTGGCCCTGTGGGATGCCTATTCCAGCCTCTCTTTGCTGGCTACAAATCTGCTGCTAATTTCCAGCCTACATTTTCTTTCCTTGTGCTTTAGCCCTGTTTGCTCCAGTGCCAGTGTCCTCTTTTAGCTTCAGTGGCTCTTCCCTGCTGTTAGGCCTGTTGACGTATTTATGGACAGCAATCAGATCCCCTCTCAGCGGGTGTCATGCTGGGCTAAACAAGCCGAGCTCTCTCAGCCTCCCCTTTCCAGAAGTGATAAGGACATCCTGCACTGAAGCAGTGCAGCTGCTTTGCTTCTGCAGCCAGGTGGGAGCACATCTGGGTTGGATTCTTACCCCTCCAGCCCCCGTGCCTGGCTTGCTGCCATCGCCTTGCCAGGAGTGGGGGCCTCGCCTGTCCCCTCCAGAAGAGAGATGGACGTCCAGCAGTCACGCTAAACAAGACAGGCACTTCCAAGCTCTTCTGTAGGGACAGTCTGAAGCTTTGTTTACTCCAAGGGAATATTAGTAGGAAAATAGGGGAAAACTGGATAAGCTAGAATCTGTCCACCCAACAAGTGTGAGGAGGATCCCTTCTCTAGCTTTGTGGAGAGTCTTCTTGCTATGCTTGACTTTCATATTTTCCCTGCTTCTCCCCTTGGTTTTTTGAAAAGACCCAGGCAGCACCCTGATTGAGGTCAAATGAGTCAATCAATGTGTTTCATCTCAAATGTTGAGTTTTTTTGGTTTTTCCATTACTGAAAGACTTCTTGGTAAATTATTTGGGACAACTATCTGTCTGTTATGGTTTATTTCTCCTTAGAAAAGAGATTGTTTTCCACATTCATAAGATCATTTTTTAGACTTGTTAGTAAAGCTTTACAAGAGTAATAAAATAATCTTTTTAAACATATGATTTCTATGCCTATTGAAAGAAGCCTTCTTCCTCCTGACACTTTGATCCCCTGAACTTTAAGGAAAAAGACAGAGTGGTGCCTAATTTTACCAGGATATTCATTTGAAATAAAATACAAAGGAAACATTTGGTCAATGTTTAAAGACCTCACTTCCATATTTTCAAAAACTGCTATGTTTAGACACAGCTTTTTTGTTTTAACATTTTAGCAGTATGATGCTTTTAAACCTTGACATTAAAATGAAATTAATTAATCTGAAGTGAAAGGAGTGCTCCTCGAGGACCCTCCTTTGCAGATAATTTTAAGATCAGTGAAAGGAGAGAGGGAACAAGATGGACATTTCTAATTAAGTGTTGAACATCTGGAACTCTCAGCATTCTTTCTCCCCTCTGGATTTTGCAAACTTCTGCACTTTGCAGAGCTCTGTCCAGCTCTTTATTGTGCTCAATGCTATAGAAGCATTTAAAAATGGTAGCCTCAATGTCAGTTCAAATCCCAGAGCTTCAGTTCTTATGTAGCCAAATGTTTTTCATTTACAAGCATGATTTCCCTCCAAAGCTATTTCTTGCCGTATCTTTGTCCAGCATCCATTGCACTTTAGTCTAACACCCCTAGTTTCCTCCAAATATGTCCTTGCTCTGTCCTAGACCTCTTGTATAATCCACCAGTTCCTTGGCTGTAAAATATAAACATCTTGCCTAAGTAGAACAGGGGTTTATTAATTTTTCTTTTAATTTGCTGAAGCTAAACTGTTCAATGGACTGCTTTAGATATGTTTCCTATTTTATAAAAGAAAAAAAAAAAAAGGAAACATTTTTTTAAACAGTTTGCAGTCTCTACAATGAAAAAGTAGATGTTTTCTGCCTAAAAGGAACTTTTACATTTACACCATAAAATAGCGTGATGAAATGTTTGAAACTGAAAGCCACTGGTTCAAAGTGGCACATACAAAAATATTCATCCAGGTTTCTGACCACACAGTTCAGTGGATGGGAAAGGGGCTACTGTGACTGTTGGTGGGTGTTGTTCTGACTTGGGGATGGGATACTTCTCAATTCTCAGAAAAGAAAAAAAAAAAGGCAAGACTTTCTAATCTTAATTCCAGCCACATTTCAAGGTCTCAGACTGTAAAACTCATAAAGATATAGAACTTTATCCTAACTTTGTCCCAGCTGGACAGGCCTAGCCTAAAACCCCAGAGTGAGAATTCCCAGCCAGCTGGTTTCCTTGCAGTCTTTTGCCTCTTTTGCCTTGGCTTTTAAGCTAAGAATGGGGGAACAACCTCCCCAGCCGGCTGGAAAGCTCTCTGGGGGTTTGATGGCAGGGCCCAGTGTGTGTGCAGAATGGATCCTGCGCTGCCTGCAGTCCCTGGGAGCCTTGCCCACATGCTGTTCTCATCTACAGGGGGTTATTTATAGCCGCTGATGCCAGGAATTCGGCAGGGATGCTGCCGGGGAGGATAACAAGTTTCTCTTTAGGAGGAATGTTCCACCCCGACCGGAGGAGCAAAGAACAATAAAAGATGATTGATTTCCTCGCAGCCGCCTCGGAGCACGGTGCTATACCCACACCAAGCATCCCAATGTGCAGGGCTCCCTTTCCCTAGCTGATGTGTTCTGTGTCCAGCTGCAGGGTAACACCAGTGGGCAGGCAGAAACTAGAGTGTGATATCCATGTTGGCTCACCAAACTGGACATCTCCCATCATCTTCACCTGAGATGAGATAGAAGAGGAGGGAGGGGAGGGAGGGCTTGTAAGACTGTGTCTCTGGGCCTTCAGGCTCTTTCTATTTACATTCTTTCGAGTAAATTACTGAGGCTTAGAAATTTACAGGGAAATCACTTTGATTCTTAAACTATATGAATGAAGATGCAGATGGAGAGAGTAATGGCTTGAATTTATTAGTGTGCATAAAATTGTTGATGCTAATTTTCAGCTGTACACTAAGCAAACACTCGATGGGATTAAACTGGATCCCTTATTTAAACGAACTCACAAAATGTAATTTACATCTAGTTATTGTTTCCTACTCCTCCCAGACCCCTTCCCAAAGCTCCCTCTAATGTTGCCAGGTCTGTATTGCACCCTCTGCCTCCGGCTCTTCCATCACCTCAGGACAGCGTTGAGACTGCTGTAGGACCTTCACGGAGAGAGATTTATATTTAGACAGAGCCGTACCCTCTGAGATTTGTTCTCCAGAGGAACTGGCCTGGATTTTTTCCACTGTAGAGATGCAATATTTTCCACTAGAGATGCCACTTAAGGATGGGTTTTTTTCCACTACCAATGCCAGTTATGAGCCTTTTCACCTCTCTTGGATTGAGCCGTCACCAGTGGGCTCTCACAACGAAGGGGAATCCCTGCTACAGGGCAGTGCTACGCTGTCATGCCTCGAGGATTAAGTGTACAGCCTTGTCTCCTGCCCTGCAGCCAGTCTGGACATCACTTGGGCACAGCACCAAGTATCTCCTCTGCTTTTTGACCCCTACTACTGACACAGCCATGCCTGACGTACAGGCTCCTGGACCAGGAATGACACTGGAGGGATACAGCAGGGAAACAAAGCTCAGTAGGACCATGAGGGATAGTCTTCATGCCAGCAGAGTCCTCGTGCCTTGCTCTGTGCTCCCACACCTGATCTGACATCACCTGCCATAGGAAAGGGAAGCTCAGCAACTGCCCCTGAGACAGCAGAGAAGACTGGACAATCAAAAGTGTTTCTTCTTCCTGTAAAACTCAGCAGGTCTGCTGGAGATCCACTGATTAAGCGCAGCGTGCCTGACCTCGGTGGGGTCCAGAGGTGCTGCAGGGATGTGAACTAATCAGATAGAAAAAATCTGTTCAGCTTCAGCCCTGACCACATGAACTAATCTTATAAATTTATTCCCTGCTCTCTGGTGCCTCCCTATGAGAGGAATCTGTGTTACAGAAAGTCTGGGTGTCAATGGAGGGTGGGAAGGCTGCAGAGGAATAACAAAGCTGACAGCACATGTGGTAATACAGGAATACCAGAGGAGCTGCTAATCCTGCTCCCTATGGCTGCTAGGACCCTGCCAGCAAGACCCGTGTGCTGGCATCCTATTGTCTGGCAGTGGCAGTCGGGGTTACAAGAGCTGGTCCAGTATGGAGCCAGAAATGCCTGCCCAGGGGGCTGGCTGAGGGCAGGAAGAAGGAGAGAGCAGAGCAAGGGGATTACAGGGAGATGCTGGAGCCACCTCTGCCTAGAGAAAGCTCTTCATGCAGCACAGCTCTTTCTTTGGTGTCTGATGATGGTGGTAGGGTCCCACAATGTTTCTGTGTGCCTTGTGGGGGAAAAATCACCATGGTAGAACAGACAAATGGTGAGTAAGAGGTGATCAAAATAAGTGAAGCTCACACCTTCAGCACAGGGCTGCATTCAGAGATTTGCCTCCCTAATGGCCAGGCAATATCTATCCTCAAGGCCCTGGGAAACTCCCTGTGCTGGAGTGTGTGATGGTTTATCTGCTTGTGGGAGCTGAGCTGCTTGGATATGTCTGGCTCCTGTGTCCCTGTGGTGGAGCAGACACAGGGATGAATGCAGGAGGAGTTTTGTGCTGCAAATCATCCTCATCTTCTGAGCAGTGCTGAAGCCTTGCCACAGGTCTGCAAGGACAAGAAAGAGAGAGAGATTTGCAGAGTCCATCCAATCTTGTTGCCACATCTGTGCTTGAACAGCATCTGCTTGCCCTCTTTCATCCTCTGCACCTCCAGCTCCTGGAGACACTCCCCTGGGAATGTCACTGCTTAGGACATAAAGAAGAGATTGGAGGGACAAATCCTTCGCCCCTAGGGAGAAAAGGGCAGAGAGGTAAGGTCTGAAAGTGGGTGACAGGTACAGGAGCTGCTGTTCTCCCAGCAGGACAACAGACTTCTGGGCTCAGATAGAGACTGGAGAGGAGACTGGGAGCAGAGATATAAAGCCACTTCAGCATCTTCCCTCCCACCACGCCACTGAGAGCTGATCAACCCCGTGTCACCTTACAAGCCACTTAATCCCTTCCGTCACGCTTCTCAAGGAAGGGGGAGTGCGGGCCAAGCTTTAGCTGCCACCAGCTGCCCCTCAGTCATATGCTGAGCGTCCGCAGGAGCATGTGCAGGGGGACATGACTGACACCTTGCCAGTCTCCTGCACCTGGGAATTGCCCAGCCCTGCAACCTCAGACCCAGCTGGCTCTTTGATCTCTGTGGGGGCTGAAAAAAGTTCCCTTCCACTCCAGCTTTGGAGAGGATCATTCTGATTTTGTCTGGACTTCTCATATCCTGGCAGGTGTCAGTCTTGACTTCCAAGACACCATGGAGGGGGAGGTGGGAAACAGGAGGATTATAAAAATAAATAAAGTGTTGAAAACCCCCCCTTCCTCTCAGTCCATGTGTTGGGGCCTTGTTAATCTCAGTAATTGCACTCTCCTTCCTACTAATGCCATCAGCCTCTGTAAGAGCAGCTACACAGTGTCTCCCACAGGAAATACCATCCTCAATGTTTTTGAGCACCCTGGAGGTGGAAATGCGTGTAGATGGAGGACCAGGAGACAGCCTGTGCCATGTCTCAGCACTGGACAAAGTCATCCGTGATCTTTATTACGGAAGGAAATAGAGACACCATCAGGCACATGCTGGGTGTGAGGACAGAGCAAAAACTCATGTTCTCCTCAGTTGCCCTTCTCTGGGTCTCACCAGCTGCTGCTCACACCATCTGAGCTGTGTGATAGATTAGTCTGCATTGTTCCCTGGAAGGAGCTGCTGTAGAAGTAAACCATTTACAAACCAGGGGCTTCTAAAGCCATGAGTGTCCTCTACCTGCAAGAGGCATCTTTCAACCCATGCCAGAAAGACTTTAATATCAAGAGAGACCTCTTGCTCTTGAGTACTCCAGTCCCAAACTTGGTAGAAGGGAAATAAGATGAGAGTTCCCTCACATAGTTTGGTCTTTCTGTCTGTTAAGGCTTAAATTACAGACACAAAAGTCATGGCTGCCGACAGCTTCAGCCTAGATGGGCCAAGACACTGCTTGGTCGTGGCCCTCACCCTTCAGGATGCTTAACCTTTGCTCCAGACAGTAAATTGATCTCACACCTGGCTGGGATGGGATGTGTGAGATCTTAAACTGCCTGAAGTCCGGGGGCAGAGACTTAAAGGAAGCTGTGGCTACACAAGGCAGCAAGGCAGGTCAGCATCCACTCACCCCAGTGTCCCACATAAGCCCAGCAGGCTCTTTTAGCTGGGCAATGTTCTCAGGATCACAGTGCATTATGCCACAGGACAAACTCCTAAATAGGACCAGTAAGTTTGGTCTGTTCTCATGTGGGTTTCTGCAAGACTCACTGATGCCTTTTTTTCTCTCTTTCTTCATGTTCCTCAGGTCTCCTCTCTTTAACTATTGAGAGGAGTTAAAGACTCTAGATGACTGAGACAGCCAAAGTGTCCTTCTGACAGCTGATGCTGAACTCATTTTTTAGCCAGGCCTGTTGTTCACTAAGTAACCAGAGTTCTGGGATGCTCAACAAAGGCATGGTATGAACCAGAACAGGAAAAGACTGATCAGGTCAAATCTAAGGTCCACGCAATCCTGCACCATGTCTGAGAGGAGACCTAATGTGTAAGAAGGGAGTTGATGTGCTATGAAGTTTCTTCAGAATAGTTTCTCAATCTTCAGTGGGGAACTTCCTCAGGCAAACATTGTGGCTTTGTGTTTAATAGCAGCTGTTGTTCATTTTTCCCAATAATTTTTTTGAGTTCCTTTTTTAATTTCTTCAAACAGGTAACCTCCATGTATCCCAAGGCAAGGAGTCTCTCAGGTTAGCTGTGCACAGCACAGTTTATCTTTCTGTTTATTCTCCTGCTGCTTTCACTTGACAGCCTTGGTTCTTATATTGAAAGAAACAGTGGACAGTCATTCCTTATTTACCTGTTCAATAGCATTCACCTCTATCACCTATCCTTCCTCTACTCTTTCACCAGCTGAAGGGTTTCAGCTCACACTTGGCAATGTGAATCCTCTGACCATCCTTGTAGCTCTTCTCCATTTCCATGAGGTCCTGCTGATGCCCTGTGAGGGGGAAGACCAGGAGTCCACCCTAGAGCTCATTATTCCTCTTTGCTCATAGCAGGTGAGACATCCAGAGAGCTTCATGCCGTTCCTTGGCACCAATAGCAAAGATAAATGCTGAAAATCTGACCTTGGAAGGAAAATTGAAGGAACTGGGCTTGCTTTGTCTGGAAAAGGAAAGGAGCAGAAGGCAGCAAGTAAAATGTATTTCTGTATATAAAGTTTTTATGCAAGGATAAGGATGAATTGCTCTCCATATTCAGCATGGGGACAAGATAAGGAGAGCAATGTTCCATTTTCAGCAGGCATGATTTAGGTCTGATGTTAGGAAACTCCTCCAGCTCTGAGCACACACAAACCCTGGAACAAGCTGTCAGGAAGGGATGGAGCCTCTTTCACTGGCAGTATTTACCAGCAGGCTGGACACCCATCTGTTGGGAGGGTTTGGGGAGAGCTGTCTTGCAAGGCTGTCTCTCAGGGTCCCTTCAGCCTCACATTTCTCCCTTCGGGTTCGCTCTGTCGAACATTCGGCAGGACAGACCGTGCCAGCCGGGCGCTGGAGACGCTCTGCCAAAGGCCCTCGGGGGAGGAGCAGCACTAAGAGGAAATCTGTGCAAATCTATTATCTCTACACTCTGCCCAAGGCAGGGAGGGTCTCAGTATCAGGCACATCCCCAGTAGGATCTGCCTTCTCACCTCCCTCTGCTACCCCAAAATGTCACTGCTCTCATTAAGAAGACATGACAAACAAAAACCTGCCAGGGGCAGTGTGGATTTTGGTCATTCGCATCCCCACTGGCTTTTCTTTCTCATTTTTCAGGGACATTTTGGGAACCCATGGACCACAGATTGGAAGACATTTGTGACAATTACATGTCATGGGTTCATGTCCCTTCCAGGGTCACAGAGTCTGGAGCCAAGCTGAGAGACCCCATCCTTCTCATCTGCCTCAAGGCAGATGTGCCTGCTCACAGCTCTGAATCAGGCCATGTAAAAATGCCTCCAGTTTTGTCACATCACAGAGCTGGGCTGCTGTTAAGGCACCCATTCCTCAGCTGCCCAGGGAAGGTGAGGTGGACAAGCAATGAACCTCCAGCTGCCCAATGGATCTCAACGAGGATATTTTTAGAAATCTGAGGCATGAAGTTTTAAGAGTTTACATCAAAGGAGGTTGTTGATGATCACTTGTTTCTCTGTGAGAGCCGGGTGAGTTGCCTACCAATGCGTGCTGTGATACAGGTGTGGTGAAGAGGGGGATTAGCGAGGCCAGATGTGCACAGGCCACCCAAGGGCATGGTGTCCAGGCAGTCACTTCCACACCGTATCCCTGAGGACAGTCACATTCTGGCTGAAGATACCACTGAAGTGTTCTGTCAACACTGCATTCATTATGCAAACCTTCTTAAGTGACTGAGCTTAATTAATGTGTCCTCCATGGGCTATCAGAACATGTGTTAATGGTGGAGAATCATTCAGGTAGCAGTAGATCCAGAGACAATGCTCAGCTCCCTCTCCAGATTTGTCTGTGTGGCCAATGCTGCACAGTCACTGTTGTGTGCTCTCCCTTCCCTCTCTCCTAGCTCATGCAAGGCATGGCCACAAAGCAACCCATCTTTTTGTACTTGTAAACGCATTTTACAGAGTTGTAAATGCTCTTATTGATTCCTCAGCCTTATTATCCTTGCTGCTCAGCCAAGAATCAACTTCCATTTGAGGATAAATTATTAATCAGGCTTCTTCAGGTCTATTTCATAATCATTTCCACCATTCTGGCTGTCACATAAGAAGGATTTGCATATTTATTCTGCCACTTTTCCCCAGAACAATACATGGCAGCCCATGTTTACCTTCAGACTCTTAAATCACTTCCCCTACTTTATAAAAGCTTTGCTTTTAGACATAGCAGGCCCTGCAGAGTTCAGTCCACATCCTTCTGACTCATTTGCTTAGTAGTGTATTTTTGCAGGCAAATACTTTTCCTTTTCACTTCTCTGCTTTTTCATTGCTTATTTATGATACCCTGTGGGGTAAAACTGTGTGGTTTGTTCAACAACCCATAACAAAAATACAGAAGCTTCCAGCCTGGTACTGACTGTCTTCAGTCCCAAGCCCAGCTTGCACAGAGAGAGTGTGTTGAGCAGATATTTTGGCTTTCAGCACTGGGTTTTTTTCCCAGATGGTCACAGATGAGCAGCCCTCATGCCTCATTCAAGGTGTGGCTGTGTTTCTGTGACAGGGGAGCTCTGCTCAATGGGAATTGTTTTGGGAATGGTGGGGAGGGGCAGGTATGGGAACATGGTGAAGGTGATTGCACCTATGTAGGAAGGGACAATGTTGACACTCACAGTAAGTCAAATGGTGGGGACTGAGCCACACCAAAGGTTAGTGTTTTAAGTAGCAACAGGGAAACTGAGGTTCAGACCAAACCAATGCCTTGTGCCAGGCTCTGGAGCAGGATGGTGCCAGAGTCAAGGAAGCCTCCAAAATTCCAGTCTTTAAACAGCCCTAGGAGAGATACATGGGTGTTCTGATCCCTCTGAACACAGGGTGGGAAGGCAGAGAGGAGGCAGATTCACCCCAGCATGGCCTTCATCCTTGTTTTGTCCATGGGCAGATTCACCCCAGTGCTGCTCTCGTCCTTGTGCTCTCCCGTTATGGCTCCCAAGAGTTTCCACGCGGCAGGCAAGTGCACAGGCTGATTCCTTCCAGCAGATGGTAGTAGGAGTAAACAAGGGGATGGGCATCCACTCTGGGATCCCTGGCTGGACACCGCCGTGTTGCTCCTCATCTCCTGAGAGAATGGCTGCCGAGAAAGCAGCACCCAGAGCCAAGGCACCAAGGGGTGCTACGGCCCTTCCTTATTGACAAGGCCATGGACACCGTGAGTTTAATGAAGGACTCACCGTTCCTACAGTGAATTCAGACACGGAATGGCAGGGGGGTGTGTTTGTAGACTGAGTGGCCAGTTGGGGTGGGTTAGCCAAGGTGACAGCCATGGCACAGGCCAGAATGGTTGCCATGGCTTTGGGCAAGATGTCAGCCATGGCTCAGGCCAAAAGAGCTGTCGCAGCACTGGGCAGGAACTGATTTACAGCCCCATTTTTCCCAGCTTGCTTTTGGACTGTGGTTCATCCACTTGAGACCTTGCAGCCCTGTTCTCTCAGGGGTGACAAGATAGCAGACCTTGACCTTGCCCACAGCTCCTCAGGTTTACTCCAGTGGCACTCCCAGTTTCCTTCCTTTGTTCTTTGTCCTTCCCCCACATACATCCCTGTTTTTATCCCTCCTCTCCTGTTTTATCACCAGTAGTGATGACTTTCTGTGGGCCTTCAAGATCCAAATTTTTAACACCAGGACACTGCAGAGAAATTCCCGTTCATTTTTTTGGTAGAGGATATTTCAAAATGTGACATTAGTGCAACAAGAAGAGAAGATGCCAGTGAATAAGAAATTGAAAGGAGCTGTAAAGCACTCGGTTTTACAGAAGGACTTGGATGGTTGAGGTGTGCATGGTGCAATGAAGACATGGCTGTGGCATGTCTAGAAGTGAAGCCAAGAGATAGTTTCTCCAACAGCTCAGGCTGTGCTCTGGCTCCTGTATAGCTTGCAGGCTGGTTTGCAAAGCTGTGTTGCTATATCCTATCTTGCCAGCTTCCCACCTCCAAGTGGTCCAGTTCCCATTAGTTGGCTCACTTTTCCAAGGCCACAGCATGGGGCTGGATGATTGGGGTGCTCCTCCAGGAAGGTATGGAGTTTACAGATGTTGAGAGCTGAAGTTTGAGGAGGTGATGGCACAGTGCTGGGAAGGGGAGAGCCTGTTCTTCTGTAGGGGGACCCATGGGGCAAGTGCTGTTCTGTGTGACATTTGACAGGTCTGCAACATATGCTGCATCCCACTGAAGGCTGAGGCTGTCCTCCAAATCAGCTTCCAGCCTGTCTCAATGTGAGGTTAAATCCTTGCTCAGGATAAAGAAAGTAGAGAAGCAGCAAATGGAACCAATCAATTTGCTATCCGAAAACCGATCAATTTGTGGGGACCCCTTCCCATCCAAAGACAGGGTGGGAACAGGGTCCAGCCACTCTGTGCATGCAGGAAAGATCAGTGGGCAGCCCATAATAAACCCTAAATGTATTTCCAGCCATAAAATGCTTGACATGCCTTCAGAGAGGCTGTTGAAATCCCTGATTTGCAGCTGGCACTCATTTTCCATTGCAGGTAATAAAAAGACTGAGCCAGAGTGCTCAGATATTTCATCGTTGGGGTCCATGGCCACCCCCCAGCCTAATGGCCAGATCAGCAGGACTCACACACCTCCTCCTCTTCCTTCTCAGGGCTCTCCTTTCCCTTCAAACAGTATCCGGACCCTGCAGGTGATGGGAGGGTGAGATAACAAGCAGGAGTGGTGATTTCAGGAAGTGGTTGGGACTTGTAAATCCTCACAGGGGCTTCCTCTGTCAGAGGAGCTATCCGGGCAGCGGGGCATGTGCTGGCTGAAGTCATGCCTGTTACAGAGGTATTTGTTCTTCTGGCCCCCACGGCCCAGGCCGGTTGCCGTAACATCCCTCGAGCCAGGATCTGGTTGCAGCAATAAAGTTGGGCGGGTTGGGTTCCTGGCTGGACAGGAAAGAGTTATTGATCAATGCCATGGATCCTTCCCACCTTCCTCCTGCCCACGGGTACATACCAAGAGAAGTGAGGAGAGCAAAGCTCAAAAGATGCTCTGCTTAGGAGTAAAGGCTGGCATGGCCAGGGCAAGGACATAGGAAAAGGTTAAACACCAGCTGAGCAAAGCACAGGACATTTTAAACATCTCTAAATCAGGGCTGGGAGCAATTTGAAGACAGTTCTTTTTGTTCTGGGGCTGGAGAGACAGGCAGGACCCCGATACAAGGTGCATATCTCACCACAGTAGGGTAGTACCAAGGAAAATTAACTAAAGTAACAACATGCTTGTGTCTTGCATTTTACAAGATCTCCAGGGCTTATATCCTCTCCTATGGTGGGGCCGGGATCGTTGGTAGACAATCACTATGTGCCCACCAGGGAAACGTGGCTTGAGACCCAGCATTTCACTCAGCTAGTCAAGCTTCATTATTTCTCATCCTGAGCAGATATTATGTCTATAATAAGATTGATATTAGCAATACCACTAACAATTGTGGTAATGCTAATAAAATAATGTTGGGCGCCTCCACCCAAGAAGCTTCAAGCTTTTAAAGGAAGTTAAGTCTCATGACATCTATCCCACTTCAAGAAAGCTTATTTAGCAGCAAAGCCTTCTCACCACTTCTGTGGCATGCAGTCTCCTCCAAGGTGGAACACAGCAGCTATTTCTGGGTAGGTAATAACAGTCCACAGCAATCTAGGCAAAGTAATGAAAGCAAATGCCATATTCAGGACAATTACAGGGGTTATAGAGGAGACAGTGTACCAGGACATCCTGCTCAGCCACAAGGCTTTTGGATATATTAGGGGATTTTTTGTGTTCAGAACTTACAGTGGACAATCACTAAGACCTTCGGCAATAGTGTGGTGTCTCATTCTGCCTTGGGTACCATATGCTCCTGATTTTGAAAGCAGGGAAAGCAGGAGCCTTGCTGTCTCCTCTGTGTGACTCAGCACAGCCTCACTCTGGCACTCTGCATTTCTTTATGTGCTAACTTGAGGTTGTCCACTGGGACCAACACCTTGGAGATGGAAAGCTCACTGTCTTCTGCAAGCCATGTTCCCTTCCAGAGCTGTATTGGCACAAGCCTGTCAGGAACCAGCAACCCCCAGGAGTAAATCACATCCACAAGAGAAGGTTCTTGATGACCACAGACACCAATAGCTCAGCCTGAACGTCTCCAGTGAAAACTGCTCTGGGACTTCGACCTGGGGGGTGCTGGTGGAAAAAAATCTGAGGCCTGTGCTGAAAATCCAAGGCGTTTGTGCTCATCAGCACACGCTGCTCTGCCCCCTGCTCCTGCAGGCTTTGATGAACGCAGAACTAGTTAGCAGCACTGGTGTGAGTGGGTCCAAGAGGTCATGCTGAAAAATGGCACTTTGTCAAAAATGTCATTTCAGCGGCGTTTCATTGCCTTTTCTTTAAATGAAAAAATTCAGAGGGAAATGAAGCCGATGTGTTATTTCACTGTGATTTGAAATATTTTGCTGCTGGTTTTTAAAATTTCTTCCTCTTCTCACCCTCTTTCGGTCTATCATTTGCAGCTCAAAAAGCAGATTTTCGTCATTCATCAAAAGATGCAGGTTAAGGTCACATCACTCAATATTTCCTTTACTCAAAAAAGATGTGCAAAAATCAAGATGAAAATTTGAACTCCACATGCTTTTCCGGGTGCATCTTTTTTTTTTTTTTTTTTTTTTTTATGAGCCAGTTTCAGAGAGCTTGGCCATCTCTTTCTACAGAACCTAGATGACTGCTTTGGAGTCCTGTTTCAGGAAGCCAGACCTTTTCTCATGGCCACCACTGGAAGCCCAGGACTGATGCAGGACGAGTGCAAATACAAAGCCTTACTTGTCCTGGACCTCCTCTCCGCATCCCAGCCTGCCAGTTAATGCTGGGAGATTTTGGGTTAGAGTCAGCCACATTACTTGTGCTCAGCTTCCCAAAAAACATCCCTCCCAGACCCAGGGATCTTGAGGAACATAACAGCCATCACTGCCTTAGGCTTGAGCTCCAGCAGCTCATCTCTTCTTTCACTTGAAAATGGGGATTTTGTTGCTCATTCAAAGTCATTTGGCTCCATCTCCAGCTTTGCATTCACTGCCAGAATAGGCAATAGGCTGTGGGGGCCCTCTGGCTTCCAGCATCATGGAGAGAAGAGGTGTGAGGGCTGGGAGAGCACATCCTATCCCCTCCTCACTGCCCTCCCCCACCTCTGCCTTCTCACTGTCTGGGGAAGAGAGAGCAGGACCTCACCTAGGACCCTGGAGAGAGACTTTCAGCGAGGAAGAGTCTGCCACTGTGCACGTCAGGAATGATTTGATCAGCCAGAGAGATGAGCACCTCTAGCACTGACATCAGGGGACAGACAGAGGAGAGTGCGAAAAAGCTGGTGATGGACAGCAGGACTGCAGCACGTGGCAGGGTGCAGAGACCTAGGGCTGCAGAGCAGCACCCATGGATGGTGAGAATCTCTGCTGGGGACAGCAAGGGGCTGATGAGACTGTCTAATGCTGTGCTGAATTTCTTCCCCTGTAAAACCATCCCTGCTGCTTCCATCTGGGATAACAGTTTAAGAGCTGTTGGTGCAAAGCTGTGCTCCCACACATTCCTGCACTGGCTGGGAGTAAAACCAATTGGATAGTGCAAGGACCTTTGCTTTTATTCATATGCATGAGTATTTACCCACATGTGAAAACACCCCACGTGGAAAAGTGGTACCTATGAAAGGGTAACATAAAACATGAAAAGATGGGTGAATTTCCCTAAATGGGGAATGAGTTTCTTCCAAAAACTCCCAGGCAAACCCTACTTTAGCCTGCTGCACTTGGGAAAGTGGTCCCATGACCACTTTCCCAAGAACAGACACATCTGCCAAGCCTTTCTCAGGGTCACCCCACAGCCTTCCTGTGTGCTCACTGAAACTGTCAAGGTCACCAAGATCCTCAGCGCCCTTCTCTGGCCTCCCTGGCTCAGCAGTTTCTGAGGGCAAGGGTACCAGCTGCAAATTGCTTTGAAGGGCTGGATTGCCACCAAGCTCAGCCCAAAGCCTGGCATTGCAGCCTGTACAAAAGGACCATGGGTATATTTTTGCCTCTCGTATGACCACACACCTCAAGGTGTAATTATCTTCAAGGATGCTGATGGAAAATAGGCCTATGGGCAATATTTCCTGCCTGAGAGAATTTCCTCTTTTCAGAGCCAGTTTCCAGAGCTCTTTTAATACATCTTGCTCTCCTCTGCCCTCTCATCTTCAGAGCATTTTGATCTCTCTTTGCCTTTCTTTCCTTTGGGAACAACTCCCTTTAATTTTAAATTCCAGGGGCAAAATGTAGCCAAATGGCTACAGGTGTACATAGCCTCTCTCTGCCTCCACTTTAAGAAAACCCTGCAAAACATGAAAAGAAAAACCAAAAGCAACCTCAAAAAAATTGAAATCAGAAATTCTGCAGAGGACCGCCAAATGGTATTACCACCACATCTACAGCCAAGGCCCCCTGTCAAAACCTCACCCTACCCCTCTGCACGTGATCCTCACCCATGCAGTCTGCTGGTGTCTCCTTGCCTCTGTTTATACTAAAGCCCTTGTAGAATAAAACATCCATGTAAAATCCAATTTCCTCTGAATCTCTCTCTGAGAAGAGGCCTCGAGATTGAGTAGATAACCTCTGCAGTAATTGCCTGAACCACTCCTGTTTGCTGGAAAGGTGAGATCCATTTTTCAATTATCTATCTGCAGTGACAGCAGCGAGCAACGGAGCTAAGAGGAAGGAGAGAGAGAGAAAGAGAGAGAGGAAATCCAGCCAACAAGAGCCGTCTGTGTCAATCCTGGCAAACGGGAGGTACGATAGATGTGGTCACAGTTCCTGCCATCAATATCCTCTAATATAAATGTCAGCGATGCCATTTTACCCACAGTCATTTCCCACAATGCTGATTACATTATCGTATAATAGAGGGGCGCCAGCCGCACCGCTTTCTCTCCTAACCCTCCTTGCGGTAATGTGTCAATAGCCTGCCTCCATGAAACAAGTCAATTTTCTGCAGGCTTGGCAGCGGAATAAATCTGCCGACTATCTAGAGAGCTGGAGATATTTATACACACCGTGTCCTCTCTCTCTCTCTCTCTCTCTCTCTCTTTCTCTCTCTCTCTTTCTCTCCCTCCCCCTCCCACCTTCCCTCCCTGTGTGTGCAAGCATAGATGTGTGTCCTCAGCAGAATTGAGTGATTTTCAGCCCAGACTCAATAAGAAGAGAATTTAGGGCAGTCCTACAGCTTGGCTTCCAGTAACAGCCCTACACGTTTATTTTCTTTAGCTTAACAGGAAAGAGAGAATTATGTTTAGATTTATATGACAAGGGCAGTTCTACCAAAACACTTGTGATAAGCACTGTGGAAGGGGGAGGAAGGTGTGTGCATGTGTGACAAAAACCAGGCAGGCCAGTGGCAGAGAGGGATTGCAACACCTTGCAGGTCACACCAGGGGGATCCTCTGGGAGCTGGAAAAGCAGCTCTTACTTTAACCGACAGCTCCTTTTTTAGTGTATGTCTGAATCAAATGCCAGTGGAAGAAGGAGGAGGGAGGCCATGGGCTCCTCCATCCCTGCTGACGGATGAGAGTGAAGGCATTTGGCTCCAGTCTCTTGACTCTTGCAGGTAAAGAGGCTTCCAAGGACAAGATGCTCTGGCCACTGCAGTGTTGGTTGTTATCTTGGGGACGTGCCCAGGACACCCCGTGGTCATCCCCAGGACACCCTGTGGTTCACTGCCCCATACACCCCCGCTATGATGTCTCCCTTTGTCCAGCACAGATGGTCCTCTCTGAAAACTCCAGTGGCTCCCTCTGCCAGCCAGCAAAAGCTGCTCATTCTGGACTCCCAGGCACTGGTGAAAATGGCAGATGCTCCTCATGCTCACAAAGGAGAACTTTGGCACCTTAGCAAGGCACAGGAACAACTCAGAGTCCTCTGGAGAGTCTCTACTCCCACTGGATGCTGGACAGACAGACAGACTCAGCAGATCTCCAGTCCCTCTTGGACTAAGCCAAGAGAATGTGAACCATTTC
The DNA here is from genome assembly GCF_012460135.2 of Molothrus ater. NCBI lineage: Eukaryota > Metazoa > Chordata > Aves > Passeriformes > Icteridae > Molothrus > Molothrus ater. The sequence continues at coordinate 22,777,149 of NC_050485.2, forward strand.
TCTTTCCTCTCATCTTTGCTCAACACAGAAGACTTTATACTTAATTCTCAGTAGGGGAATTTTTTTGGTGATGGAAAATGTTGTCAATTATTTTTTTGCCAAGAGGGAAAAACAAAGCCTGAGAAGACTAATAGCAAATACAAGATTGCTTTCAAATTTTTAGGCTCTGATTTTTTTTTAATAAAAACCTTCAAATGTTCCATCTGTTTTCATCAAATTTTGTACAAGAGGCAAATAATGCTTGGATCATTGCTTTTGGCTGGATTCTCCATCCTCCTGCTCCAGAACATGGCATTTTCTGGGCAAGGAGATTGTGTGTCCTCCACTAGCCCTGGGAGGAGTGAGTCTACCACCTCCCAGTGATGGGGAAGGCTCCACCAAAGACACAGTTTGCAGTAAAAGGTTGTCCTGCTGGCTCCCTAGAGTCACTCCTGTCAGCTTTCAGAAAGTAGGTCTGGGAGAGGATGGTGGCCTTCTACCATCACAAGGAGACCTCAAGGACTTCATTCAATCGCTGGGCCAGTACAGAGCCCTGCCCATGTACACCCAGCCTTGGTGAACATCACACTCTTCCTTGCCCACCTCCACTGTGACTTTCTAAAGTGTCATTTGTAGCCCACACAGTCACCACAAAGTTAATTGCAAACACAAATCCCCTCTGGGCAAGAGCAGGCCCAGAGGAAGCAGAGCATACTCAGCATGGTGGGGTGACTTGGCCTGAGGGAAAGCCAGGGAGTGGCTACATTGCTGGCTACTGGGGTTGGGCTCTGGGAGTTGGAGATCTTCCCTCTCCACAAGGGAAGATCTCCAACTCCCCACCCATTCTTCTGCTTGTATACACACCTTCACAATGATGCCAGCAGCTTTGTTTTTTGCCCTGGCAGCTGTGTCAGAGATTGACAAGAGCTTTATAAAATTGGGAGGGAAGTGGGGCTCTGTGTCTTGACGAACGTTTTATTTAGAAATCAATAAAACCCACAGCTCCATCACAAAATCCAGTCCTTCTACCCTTCTCAGTCCTGTCTGCCTGGGCTGCAAGTCACCAGAAAGAGAGGCCTGGGAGAAAGAGACCTGTCAGAAAGAGAGGCCTGTGGTGAAGGTACATAAGAATAAACAGGCACCATCCACCCAGAGGAATTCCTTCCATGCTATCTAGAAAAGACCCTTTATCTGGTAAAGGCTTGTATTGGGTCTTTGCTGGGAAAGGCTCTCCCCACATCTGGATGGGATAAATCTGTCCCCAGTGGAAAAGAGCCAAAGTTGGAGATAGTTGGGACTGCCCAGTCCAAGAGCCATCAGAGCCAGCAGGAGCCTTCCTGTTGACACAATCAGCCTTCAAATGAGTCTAAAATCTGGACACATGCCCTGGACCACAGCCTTCAGAGGTAGCTATTGGGGCTGCTTCACTGCCAAGCCCCAAGACAAACTGCAAAGGAAGGCTACTGTGTTAAGATACATTTATCCAAAGTGAGGAAGTGGGGACTGACTCCAGAGCTCTGATTCAGATCCTTGTCTGCATATGTGGGATATCATTAAGGGAGAAAAGCTGGCAGCAAGCTTCAGCTGCTTACTACTACACTGGCAGGAAAGACAAATGCAGAGCATAAGATAAATGAGGCACTTCCAAGTGCAAGAAAGTCAATACTATAGAGACCTTCAAACTGGAGTCTGGGGAGCAGCTTACAATTCAGCTTGCTAGTACAGACAGGAAGACATCCCTGTGAGCTGAGAGCTTAGCAGCAGTTTGGACTGGTACATCCCAGTGGGGTGAAAATACAGGTGGCCACATGGGACTGGACTGCACAAGTCCTTGCAAAAGCCCACAGGGAGGGATTGCTCATGCACCATCTGTGTTATGGAAGCTCTTGAAGGAAATCACAGTCCTGCTGTGCAGCATAATGTTCCAGTAAAAGAAGACTGAATCCTGGTTCAAGACAGTCTCTACTGTGGCCAGGCAAAAAGCAAGATAGAACAGAAAACAGGCTTGCCCCAAAATTTTATAAAAAAGCCATGCTGATCTCCCTGGGACTACTCTTCAGGATGCCCAGAGTCACCCTGAAACACCAGGCACCCAAAACATTCTGCCACATCAGACCAATGCTGAGTTGTTCCCCCTTCCCTGCTGTGGTTCACTGAGGGGCCAGACCTCCATGGCACAGCAATGCCAGGCCATGCTGGGTACCAGCTCCTCTGCTGTGCAGCATGGCAGCACAGCTGTGTGTGGGGCTGCATTAAATATGGCTCTGGGTGCATATGCACGTGCTCAGTCCCACAGCTGAAGGAAATGCAAACTGATGCACCGAGGAAAGAAAGGAAGATGCTGCCCTCCTTTTTTCAATTATATCCAGGTCCAAGGTCAGCAACCTCTTCTCTCCTGCTCTGCAGTATCTTGTCACACAAAACCCAGAGAGAAAGGGAATGTGATAAAGATGAAAGTGATGTGGCAGACTCGTATGTGAAAACAATCACCCTTCAATTAAGTGTGATTGATTTCCCAAATCAGAGATGCATTCAGCTTCCAACAGATAGATATGGGCGAAGGCCAGATGCTGGGGAATTCAGCACACGTGCTTGATCTAGGACATCACAAGGAAACAAAATGGAGATGCTGTAAAGCACCAGGTGCTTTGAGATGAGTCTGAGATGGGCATAAAGCTGAGCCAGGAAAATTTTCCCCCTCAAAGAAAAGCTCAGTGCTGAGAAACAAAATGCAAAGAAAGGTGGTGTTTTTTCAAGCTTTGAAGAAGATTTTTTTTGTATCAGACCAACAACCGAGAACAGCCCAGAAGAGAGTTTGCAGGGATTTTGCAGATATGTAGAAGAATCTTGCTGATGTAAAGCTGTTCTGTACAGAACAGACAAGGGACCTAGCCTGTCTCATGGGGGAGGTGGGGCAAGGCACTTTAGTGACATCTCACAGTGTTGCTCTAAAGCCTTTGACAAACAACTGAGAGGTTCAGAAACTCCATTTGGTTCCTCTAATGTCAGCTGTGTCCCTTTTCTCATTCAGATTCACAGAGAGCCCTTCCAGCTGTTTTACAGACCCCTGATGCTTTGTGAACCAAACTTGCCCACCCATGTCCACACTGCCACTGTCAGGGCAAAGAACTTGGGGTGTTTCACAGCAGGCAGGCAGTGGTATAGAGGATATCAGAGAAGCCACTTTGCCCAAAGAAGAGAGGAATCTGCTGCAAATGTCTGCAGCAAGCAGACTGAAGCACTGCAGTGAGGCACAGGAGCAGCATCCGGATAACCAGCCTCTGCTGATATGGCCATCCACACCAGGGCTGGCCAAAATATATGCTGTGCTTTAGAGGAAGACTGGGTACTCCAGTGCTGGTCACCACAACTGCTCTAGCAAGCACTCCTCATCAGCATTTTTTTTAAATGCTGGGGGGCATTGCAAGGGGGGCTTGCCACCACCTCAGAAATTTAGCCCCTCAGTTCCTATGTGAGCACCCATCATTGCAGCATCTGGTCACACCATTCTACAGAGCCCCCTCCTGCATTTATCAGAAATAGGCAAGGGCAAAACTGGCAGCCCCAGTGAGGCATTTGACTAGAGAGAAAGGAAGGCAACACTGCAGATTTTGTACAGCTCATGACAGAAGAGAAGCTCCTGTATGTTAGTCTGGGCTGTTGTCCCGTTTTCCCTATCACAATCAGCCCCATCCATCTCCCCCTCTCTCCCCCTTGTCCCTTTCAGGGATTTCACATAAAAGGTCTGCACTTGACCCCCCTCCTCCCTGCAGGGAGAGGGGAAGGCCATGAATAGAGGGACCCTCATGTTTTCAGGAGTGATTTTCACATTAATGGCAGCATATGTTTGCATCGATTCCAAGCTGCGGGGCTGAGCGCGTGTGTGTGCCTGCGCTCGCTGCGGCCGCCGGCTCCGCGCGTGGGGCACCAGGTGCTCGCTGTCAGGCTGAACAAAAAGAAGTGTCAGCACTGTGCGCCGGGAGGCTGTGCTGGCAGCTCCCCCCTGCCTGCAGCCCCAGCTCCCCCCTGCCTGCAGCCCCGCACTCAGAGCATCCTGCCTCTGACTCACAGCAGCATCCTCCCGAGTCAGCTCCAGAGCTGCCCTCCTCCCTCACTGGGGGCTCTCTGCTGTCACCCATCCCTGTCACCCAAACACTCGGGTGGTGACTTTGGGTGGACGGTGGTTGCACAGAGGGTGCTGGGACATACTCTGGAGACTGCTCCGACTGGTACATCTCAGAGCCCATGTAAATTCCTGCTATACCCAAAAACAGATCAGTGAGGTCACTTGATGGATTCACATGTCCAGCTCATGGCTGATGCAGCCTGCTTCCTCTTTTCACCCTTTTTCTGATGCACCATGAGGCTGATGGATCATCAAACTCTTCAGGCCATCCTGGCTGGCATCACCAAGTTTCTCTGGGTGAGGAGAACTTCTCTGTCCCCAGCACCCCATCTTCAGTGTGAGTGGCATCCACACTCCCTGCACTGGGCTGGACCCCCTCCAACCAGCACCAGCTCTGCCCTCCCAGAGCAACAGGGAAGCTGGAGTTGCAGCTTCAGAGCCGTGGGGACGAAAAGCAGTTTGCACATCCCAGTGCCTATCCAGGATGTTCTAAACCCAGGTGTTTTCCAATGACATTAGAGCCAGGGATTGCAAAGGAGGAGGCCTGACCCTGCTGTCTGGTTCACTCATACCTGGGGAATCTGCCAGTTCATGGATATACTCAAACCTTCATCAGCAAGACTTTCTGGGGGAGTTCAGGACTTAATCTTTTTTTTTCCTGCTCCATTTCTCCTGCCTCTGAAACAGGAGTCACTGTGTTTCTTTTCACTGCACTGTGCATCCATCTTCTCTTCTTAGATCCTGACCTGTCTGGTGCCCTGGAGATATGCAATGGCTCCAGCAGTTGGACCAGCATCTCCCTGGGGTTGTCCAGGCACTGCTGCAATCACAGTAAATTATTGAAGAATAAGAATTTTATGTGATTCTATGTGGACTATGAGGACCCTCAGAGGCATGGCTGGAATGAATGGACAAGGCAAGCATGTCAGCAGTGCTGCTGCTCAGCACCTGATGACAAGAAGTCTCTTCTGTTCCCAGGTAAGCTCAGGCCTATGCCCTGTGGGAGAATGCCTCAGACCCCCAGATAAGCTCAGCTGCTGAAGAATCCCATCCTGAGAAAAGTAGAAATTACTCATCTTGCTGGGTAAGCCCACCTGACCTCAAGTGTGGATGTTGCAGACTTTACAGCCTGTGCCACCTATTTGACACCTGATGAAAATTACATTTCTACCAACTGTGTTTAATCTCTCCTTTGCAGGTGGCAAATGAACAGTGACACTTGTGGGGTTTGCAATCTGGAAATTGTTCATCTTCTGCAGAACAGCCCTGTGCCTTTGCAACAAGATATTCTGCAGGCAGAGCTCCCAGGGAGAGCTGTTGTGGTACTTCCACACACTCACAGTGCTCACCTGGGACAGAGTCAGGGCCTTTGAGGCAGCCAGCACCAAGAATCAACATTCATACACAGAACCAAGACATTCTGCCTGGAACTTGGAGTAACTTCTCTTTACCCTCTGTCTTGTCAGCCTGGCAATGCTGGAAAATAAACAGAAACTTTCACTTGCTGGAAAACTTGGTGTTTCCAAATCATACTTAGTGGGGAAGCAGAAGGAAAAGTTGAAACTCCAGAAAGGAAAAGAAAAAATCTCCAAACTGCAGATTGCAGCTAAATCATGAATCTAGAAAGTGAAAACTTTCCAGCAAGAAAAATCTGTTTTGCTATTGGACATGTAACTTGGGAAAAGGAAATTTCTTGTCATATTTTAAAATGAAGCTTGCTGCTCAGCCTGGGAATTAGAAGCTGGAATGATTTGTATTGATGCTTTGATTCTCCTGATCAGAAAATAAAAAACCTGTATCAAAATATTTTCCTCAGAAGGATCTTGATGCTGGAATAACTACATTTTTCTCCATAAGAAGTTGTTAAGCAAAGCAGATCAGCTCTGTCTGTTTAGATGCATTTGGACTCTAATCTTAAATTTTTATTTCTGGCATCTACTTTGGTTTTTTTTCAAAAAAACCCAGAGGTGGCCATGTAATCCCAGAATTCTGGAGCCAGGGCTTTAGAGAAAACACCTGGTAGCACAAAGGGGCTGATGCTATACATAGCCCAGACACTACACTACCGTAGATCGGAAGACAGGGAAGAATTTGGTGGGTGCAATAGCTCGATGCCTTATTTATAGTGTGAAGCTGTGAAGCAGTGGTGGGCTGAGCTCCGGTTGCCATTTCCTTTGCTGTGCTTGCACCCAGCAAAACAAACACATGTGAGACAGTCTAAGCTGGTGTCATCCACTCTCAGAAGGATATCTCCAAGGCAGGCTATTTTAATCTGCCTGGACAAACTTTATCCCCTGCTGTAACCATTCTCCTTCTTTTGCTTGTGCTTTACATAAAAATACCTGCTTTAGATTCATGATCAACTCTTGTGTATACAAACCCATTTGAGTTTCTTTATTTTCTCACTTTGATGGGAGAGGTTGCAAAGCTGTTCTTGATGTACAAGGGATCTGCTAGTACAACTTTGTAAAAGTGCAAGAGAAGTGCCCAGGCCAGGTCTTGTTAATGAACCAAAGTCATTTGCACCCTTCCAGACACTAAGCCCACTGACTGTGAGAAGAGCATGGGCTGTATCAGCTTAAGTATTAGAAGTACTGCGTACAGCAGTATTTCAAGTCTTGAAGACTGTACCAGGAAGCAGATGGTCTTCCAGATCCCCCAACAGTACATTTGGTGGATAGACATCTACCAAGTCAGGACATGGGAAGCAGAGAGGTGGCCTCATGGCATGGGCATGTTGCCTTTGGTTGTTTTGTGGGTCAGAAGGGAAGGGAGAAAAAGCTAAAAGCATTATGGTTTTTATTTCCCCCCAGGCAATTAGATTGGCCAGTCATGAAATGAAGGGTCCCACCCAATTTTGAGCATTAAATACTCAGATGGGGCTAGAAACCCATGCAAAAAGCCCCACAGCTACTGTCCTCTGAGACCACACTGCAACACCCACTGCTCCCTTTCTCCAGGATAAGCAGGCACTGGGAATCACAGACTGCTGAGCAGAGCAGGGCTGCTGTCACGTTCACAGCAGGGCACAGTGAAGGGAAGACCCATGCCCTCAGGGGAGAGAAATCCCTTTGGCTTTTGAGAACTATGTTTTTCTTTTAAGATCTCAAAGCAACCAGCAGCCCTGATGTGCAGCCACTCCAATCAGGGCAGAGGTGTGAAGGTGTCTCACACGAGGTATGCAGAGCATAGCCGACTTTAACCCCACAATCACAAATGTGTCTGTAAAATTCCCTCGCTGAGCACCTTCCCCCCAGCATTCCTGCATCATGCTGACAGGATCACACATTCCCAGTACATCCCTCATGCAATAGCAGGGCTGCAGGAATGAAGGCTGATGTGAGGGCTTAATTAATCAGTTAATTAATCCCAAACATTTTAACCCTCCAAATCCCTGCTGCACTATAGTTTGGCAATTTGTTCATTAGTGGAAGTTTTTGGTATTTTTGAACCTGGATCAGTTGATTTCTCCCCCAAGACAGAAGCAAGATATAATCTTGTCATTAGGAGAGTGAATGTGGTTTTGTATGTGTATGTCTCCTGTGTTAGAAGCATGCTCTGCTTTCTGTCCTGCCTCTATCCTCTCTTTGGATTTTACTCTGCACTGGACATTGAAAGGCTCAGGTCAGGCTGTGCAGGGGTAGGAATGTGCCTTTGCCCTCTCTACACTGTTTAAGCCACACCAACTACTCAGGCAGTGCTGATGCCAGCACCTTTGGGGCTTTCTTGGGAGATAGGCTTGGTGGATCTCATGCCCACATTCAGCAGGAGCGGAGCACTGACTTCCCTCCCTGTCAGTGTCAGGGCCATCCTACACAGCAGAGGTGTGAAACACAAATCCCAGCTTCCTGGAGAAGCAGCAATTAAGTATGTGGTCTCTGACTGCCACATGCAATGGAAACCCACCCTGCTGTAGCGCTGCTCTGCTTGTTTTGTGGTAATGCTTTTTCTAAAGCACCAAGACACCCTGTCCCATCCCCTGGCAGGTAAGACACCTGAATGTATCTTACAGGCTTCCAAACCATTTTTCCACCCTGTGTCCTGCTTCCATCCCCGTTTCTGGCTGAGCTAGAGAATTGCTGTGTTACCCAGGCTGTCACTCACACCTCTTCACTGGCACTGTTTTCAGACCTTTGTTTCTCTGCTCTCCTCTGCTCCCTGAGTACACACACTCACTACCCTTCACTGTGTTTGCAGTGTCCCATCTCGAGACAAGCCCAGCAGCTCAGTTCAGGTGCCAAGCTCCAGCCAGCACCACCCAGGTGAAGGAATTCTGGGCAAGTGAGAAGGTTTACTGCTCCAGGTCCTAAATACACCATCAGTGTTGTCACTCTGCCGGTGCACATTCCTCTTCCCTGGGTTTTTACAGCACGTCTTTGTGCCACTTGGCTACAGTAATGAGACCCCAACCTAATTGCTATTCAATAAACTCCAGTTAAATTAACAGCTCCATCCAATGATCACCAACATCTGCTGTTCATCAGGCAGCCTTCCCTCCCCTTGTGCTCCCTGCGTCTCCTTAAATCCCAGTGCCCCAAAACACAGTGTGTCTGTGCTGGGCATGAGTTAGGTGTAACAGAACACACTGTCTCTGCTCTCAGCTGTGCTGGACTTGTGCAGGAACCCACTCACTTGTGTGGGAGCACACACTCAGCTGCAATGATGGGACTAGGTGAGCCAGAGCAAGATGTAACCACACAAATGCGCAAGCATCCCTGTGCCTTTGTCTCACAAGCACCCAATATCCCAATCTCCGGATCCTTTGTTGCACTGGCAATTAATTTTCCCTGAACTGCATGTGGAAGAACTGGTGAGGAAAGGAGGTGACTTGTGCAGTAGACACTGGCAGGGACACCGACTACACAGGAGCTTCACACTCCTTTGACTCATCATTTCTGTTTGAGGATTTAGTCCAATATCAGCACAGCTCTGGCTGAAAATCAGGTCCTGACTCTGACTTCTGTAGGTAGGTTCAGTCTGTTTGTCCACAGGTTTGTGAAGCCCATGTGTACCTCACAATCTCCAGCAGCTCCACAGTGTTTGGGGAGAGGGAAGGTCACCTCTCTGATTCAGAGGTTAACAGGGTCACGCTTCACTTGTGGAAAAACCTCCTGCCTAAAATTAAGCCTCAGCCTTGCAGAAAGCCAGGCCAGGCAAGCCATTAAAAAAAGGTCAAAGATATTATCAGCTCCTAATCCAATTAGGTACTGATTATCTGTGAATTCAGCACAGTCTCACTGTTAGAGCTGTGCTTAGGAAAATGAGCATCTCCAAAAAACCAGCTGGAGATCAAGGGGGCTCTGAGAGCTGAGGCAGCCTTGTGAGAGATTATGCCTCTGCCTGGGGAGCAGCAAGTGTAGCAAGAGCTATGTTGGGTTTTCATTGCTATCTTTCTTCGTATGTGTCACTTGGTGGGTGACATTACATTGCTGGTGAAGGAGGCAGACAGATCTGTAACCATCCCTGCTCCTAAATATAAGTTTAAGAACAAAGGGAAACGAGAATTTCTAAATTCAATTAAAATCAGTGATGCAGCAGCCTGACTTGTTGGGAATTCTCCAGCAAAACATTTTTAATGGAAAATATCATTCTGGCTAACCCAACAGTTTCCATGGGGAAATAACAGTTTTACCGTTTACTTGTTGGGAGGAATGTTATTTTTTATTTTTGGTCAGTCCAGCAAAACCAACACATTTTAAGGAGGTTTCCTCTTAGTGATGTTCTGGAAAAAAACCTTTCAGTGGGGTAGAAATCTAACTGTTTTTAATCTGGGACTTGATTGCTTTATTAAGGGGATTATGTGATACAGTCCTGAGATACCAGGGGAATGGATTTGCTCCCCTGGCAGGCGGTCTGACTTTGAGAAAAGAGAGTTCGTGTGCTGAGTGGTGGCTGAAAGAGTTATGGAAATTACCCCCTGTGGTTCCATCCCCCTTGTCTCTGGACAAGAAGGACTTTGAGGTTTGTTTGGTTTTTCTTGCTGATAATAGGACTGAACCATGGCAGGTTTCTCTCCCTAAATGGAGCACCTTGCACATCTTGCTGTGGCAAACTTCCTTGTAAATGTGTGAGTGGCTTGGGGATGTTTCTTCTGTGAAAACAGGGAGAGGTGCTCTGGACAGGGCAAGTCCTGCTGCACCAAGTCCTGGATTTGTTTTTAAGTGTGATTCACAGAATGGATTTGGGGAATAACTCCCCCTGCCCTTTGTGGACCTCCTTCCTTGAAGGCAACATCAGTTCAGTTCCTTATTTGTAAAAGGCAACAATTCTAATATCTTCTCATGTGTTTTACAGTCTCCCATGCCTGGCTGGGCAGAGCCAGACAGGTTTGCAGTACCTAGCTGAGCAGCTCTATGGATTTCCACTATTGCTGTTTGGCTGCAATGACATTTTAGTTGTAGCTTCTGCCTTAAGAAGTGATACTCCTTCACAAAGAAATCTGCCTATCAGCAGAGCCACCCCTGGGCAGGGGCTTGCAGATGCTGACAAGTGGGGATCAGACTGGAAGGGCAGCACTCCTGATGGGGCTGGGACTCTGGTACCACTTCCTAACCTCCAGGAAAAAGCAAGTTCTGATCACAGGCTGGATCTGCCAAGGGTGTTGGGCTCTGCAGGAGTTGAACCAGTCTGGATCTGAGTGCCAACAGTGGTTCTTGCTTCTGACACAGATTTGCTGCTCAGCCTTGGGAAGATGGAGTTTCCCTTCCATATTTTAGCTGTGAGAGCAGCTTTTTGGCCAAAGAGTAGCAGTCAGAGTCTATGCTTTGGGTTTACATCTGCTGAACATCTGGGCTTGAGAGTTTAGCCATGCAGCAATGGTCACCAGCGTGCACTTGTAAAGGGCATCTATTACACTGCATTAACCCCACGTGGACACATGCAGGCGGGATTAAGAGGCCATAATCACATTCAGCTTGGTGGGCTTTTGAAAGAGAAATCAAATGAAGGCTGTGAACAAGGACATCCCTGCGGGAGCTTAACACAATTTGGCTAATCCACTTGGCGTGTAAATGGTTTGTTCAACTTCATCTTTCCTGCCAGCATGTATAGACAAGGTGGGAGTGAGAACATGTGGGCTTAGACACTTAGGTAAGCTGAGTCAGGTCTTCTGTGGGGGTCTGGCTCTGGAGTTCCTGTCAGAGAGGGGCCCTTCCTTGTGAGTCTGAAACAAACTGGGGGGAAAGTGCAACGGGCATAGCTGAGGGCAGGGCAGCTTCTCAGGCTAAGTGAAAGACAGAGGAGGACATGTTGGTAAATAGTCCATTAACATCCAGTGTCACTCCATTAATTCCACTGAATAAATCTGTCCTCTTTTCTTCTCCCATCTCCTATGGCCCGAGCTGGAGGCTGTTTGCTGGAGCAGTACCCAACAAAACCAGCGTTGTTCTTGTCAGACCCCTACTAAAAGCTCGGTGAGCTCCAGGACCAGCACTGTCTCTTTGATTTGAGAAAGGTGGACAAAAATGGCAAGTGTTGCTCTCGTGAAGAAAGTTGGAATTGAGTGGTATTTTCTCTCTTCTTCCCTCCTCTGGAAAGGCAAGCAGATGCCTTCCAGACAGCATCTGTACAGCTACGCCCATCCTGCCAAGAGGGCACCTTTCCCTCCACATCTGCATCTCCCCAGTGAGGACAAAGCCCACAGAGGACGGGAGGAACAGCTCACTCTGTTTCTGAGACGAGATCTCTGCTGATAGAGAACTAAGGCTCAAGGCAGGCAGGTGCAACAGCTCCCTGGGCTGAGCTGGGGCTTCATGGCCAGGGTAAGAGTTGCAGACAGTTCCCAGCTGGAGCAGCTTGCCTTATACTCAGGGCCTGCAGCACTGAAGCCCAAGGTACTGCCATCTGGTTAAAGAAGCAACTCTGCTAGAACATCAAATAAATTAGGGGATTTTGTTCTGCATCACTCTTGGAGCGACAGCACACGTTATACTGCAAGACTGTTATCCGTGTGGGACACACTGGTGAGGCCCCCCTGCCCATGGCACCTCCATTCCCTCCTACCACTGCAATGGTTCATGCTATCAGTAGCTTCAAAGACCATCAGAATCTGGGGTTTTTGTGATGGGTGCTTCTCTGGCAATCAGTGCAATCAAAGAGAGTGAGCACAAGGTGGAGGAGGGAGGAGAGGTAAGAGGTGAAGCTGGTGCAGGGACTACAGCTGCCCTGAAGGAAAGTTCAGGTGTAAGGACATTGAGCATCTCTCCTCTGCAAAAGTGGTAGTGGATGTGTCCCTGTCCCTGTCTCTACCTTACTCACCCGTGTGGGTTGTGGCTGTAATGAATTCATACCTATAAAATACTACTTAAAATTCCTCACAAGCTAGCATCAGAGACATGGAACAGTGTGACTGACCTACATCCCTTCAGAGTAATCCCAGATCCTGTCTCAGGCCTTCCCAGACCACATACAATCACATCCAGCCCTTATCTCCATGGATCAGTGCAGAATTTGGTTGCCAGGTAGAGATCTCATTGATTGTTTTCTTAATTGATGTTGCTATGGCAGGAAAGAGTTTTGCCCTATTAGAGACTGCATGGCTGCAGGTAAAGACTGCCACAGTTTGTGTAAGTTTAATTACAGAAGATGACTCGAGTGACCTATCTCTAAAAAAGGCACTAAAAAAGCCCTGTTAGGATCAGGCAAGATGTGCCACTTTGGCAAGCCCTGGCAGGAGGGAGCTCCCCATCTCTAACCAACCTTGCTAACCAGAGTCCCCAGCAACTCCTCCAGTATAAGGCAGCTCATGACTTGCTTCCTAAACAGCTGGTGAGAAAAATACCTTTGCCAATGCAGCCAGCACACTCCTGCATGACTGGGGCATCGCTGCCTTTGCATGCCACAAACTACCCCACACGTCCTGCTGGGGGGTAAATAGGTTGTGTGGAGTGGCTGAGTTGGAGGGCAAAGACAACAAGAGATGCTTTGATTTCAGTTATGCCTTGTCCCATGGGAAGGCAGGGAAAAGGTGAGAAGGGACCCTTGCTCTGGCATGCATCCTTCACATCCCCCCTTCCCACTGACTCTTGGGCAGCTGCAAAATTCACCACTTTCCCAGCACTCACCCAGGAGGGAATAACGATAATAAAAACGAAATCAGAATGATTCCCTTCCCCAGACTGGGGGGACGGGAAGGGAACAAGCTCTTGGGAGCGTCTTGGATTTCATAGCCTCCCCTGGCAAACGTGACTTTTCAGAGAGAAAGTCGCCGCCACTGGCTTGTCCTTTGTGTCTGCAGAAAGCGGGTCCTCTCTCAGCTTTTCCCTTGTTATTGGATCTGGTCAGAGGGGCTGCGGTCCTGCCACTTCCCCCATGCAAAAGAAACAGATTTGTCATCCCTGATGGGCTCTGTTTTCCCAGCCTCTCTTGCCTCATTTAAAGAAAACCCCCATCCCTCAACAATGTAAAGCTTGAAATCTTTTCTTCCTACTTGATACTTCGTTACTGTGATTGCTTTTTATTGATTGACAGAGCTGGAGCTGCCTTTGCAAAAACCCGGGACCCTCAGAGAATTGCAAGCAGCTGATACAGCCCTGCTCTGAAACACGTGCGCGCAACTTCTCCCACTGAGCATGACAGAGCTGTACCTTCCCCTGCTCCTGAAACACAGCTTCCTTGGAGGGACACTGGGATGACTGGAAGATGGTTTCTCTGCCAGGCTGGGAAACACAGAGCTATCAAGGAAGGAACAGCTGGGCAAGAGGCTCCCACCAAGATCTTTATCAATAATAGCCAGAACTATCTTTTTCTGATCTCCAAGGGCAGGCTGTTGCTCTATGGGAAATCACTGCACAGGGATTTGCCACTGCATCAGTGATACACAGGTCATGGCAGGAACTTTGGTTTACTTCTCATGAAAATCTCCCTGCTTCCACCAAACCCATGCTGTGTCTCACTACTGGCTTCATGTAAACAGTGACTCTGTTTTTCTATCCATGTTCCACCTATGTTGCCCAGTCACCCCAGATACAAGAGACAAAACTCATTATATACAATGCACTGGTCAGGGCTTGCTAGTGTTGGGTCTTGGCTGGTTTCATTCCTGGCTGCCAGCAGGCAGGAATATAGGTGGAGGAACAGGTGAAGCAGTGAGACCACACAGCAAAGCAAAGCACTGGCAGCTTTCTTGCTCTCCCTTGATAGAATTTAGGAAGACAGCAACTCCCAGCAACCAGACCTCCCGAGGTGGTTTGGAGGATGTGTCTGCCTGCCCTGGGTCTTCAATCAAACCTGAGGATACTTTTGTTTCCTGACGTTCTGAGGAAACATTGCTCAGAAAGTAGGAGACAAAATGCAACTGTCAGAATACAGATCTTGGCCATGATGTATGGGGCAGTGAGATGGGCTGCTGCTTGTTATCCCCTGCCCTGTTGCAGCAACAGACAAGGGGATGATGCAAAAAGTCATTGCCAGCCAGCAGGCAGATCACAGGGAGCCCAGCCATAAGAAAAAGATGACCTGAAAGGATCACTTGTAAAGGTGAGGAGAGCAGTAGCTATTAACCTGCTGCAGACACTGATTAAAGACACACTATCCTATAGCTTACATTCAAGGTTTTCTAGCCACACTAGGAATAGCAATAATTCTTAAGCAAGAAGTGCTTCCAGTGCTGTTTCCAAGTGTTTTAAATTTTAAAGCAGGTCTTTTCTCTCCTTCCTGCAGGCAGGAAGCTATTGGGCTGGCCCAGCAGTGCTAACCCAGCCCTCACTTCCATTAGACCAGCACTTCAGCACCACTTGCTGAGATGGCTTCACACAAACACAGGCTGGGGCTGTCTTGCTCTGCCTGAGCAAAGCACTTAACCAAACCAGCAGTGTAAAAGCTGAGGATGTGAGCTCAGCCAGCTCACAAAGCAGCCTGCCCTCATCTGCCCCAGAGTGTCAGGGATGCTTTTCCCTCCTGCCTGCTCTGTGGCACCAAGCAGTGAGTGGGATCCCTTCCCAATGGCAGATACCAAGAGCAAGGGAGCTGCCTGTGTGGGGAGCAGCATTTACCAGTGTACACACTGGCACTGCTCTGGCCACCAGCTGCCTCTATTCCCACTCCATCCTCTCTGCAACAGTTTCTACCCTGCAGCAGGTTATCTTTTTCTGGCATAAATTTTGGACACAACCAAGAAGTCTTTCCACAGCTGCACTGCAGGCTGTTTGGTACTAGCATACAGCCCTCTATCCCCAAATTTGCTTTGACATGAGACCTTTCTGAGCCTCCCTGGTATCTCCCAGCAAAGGGAAACACTGGCACAAGGACATGACCAGCTTACAGCAATAGTTTGTGTAATGCTACTGATGGACATTAGCACCCTACTTCCCTTCTGGGAGCCAGGGCACTCTGGCCACATCTGGGAGCATGGGGGAGCCGCAGGGCAAGCGGGCATGTATCAGCTGCCAGGCTTCTGTGTTGGGGATGCCTGGCAGCTTTGCCTCCAGAAAAATCTTCCCTGTGGTGAGGGCAGCTTTAAGCAGTGCCCCAAAGCCCTGACATCTTGGAAAGGCTTTTCCCTTTGTCTCGTTTTCCTTTTTTCCAGATCTGACTTAAAACAGAGATCAGGATAACTCTCAGCAAGCAAAGATCCCATGACTGTTTCCCCAAGAGCCAGGATATTAGTCCTTGTATGCTGGCCATATTCCAGCTCGGGAAATTACCTTCTGCCTCCCTAAATCCCCCCTGCGGTTTCAATTGGATACGGGCTTCTTCGCTCTCTTGCCGAAACTGCTGTGCCGGGTTGCTGTGCGCGGTTAAGCAGCTGCTGTCGGAGGTGGGTGACAGGATTGATCCGGGGGTGCTGGGTCAGCGCTGCGCGGGGGCAGGAGCGCCGCCTGCCGAAACACCGCCACTCCTGGGGATCACACTTGCCCCTACGGGCTCTATTCCCAGGCTTAGCCCCCTCTTCTACCCCCTTGGCCTTGCAGAACCACGACTTGCCCACACTGAGATGGATTTTGCTTCATTTTCCAACACGTCAGCTGCCTGGCTGAGCACCAGCTGCTGGAGCATCGATGTGCTCATGCACCTGGAGAACATGTTCTCTTCTCACAGGCGTGTTGAGGCACAGGATCCCTCTCCCCCTGGCTAGTCCTCATGTCTTTGCAGAATAGCTATGGACTTTTGGCCATTCCAGGACTTGTGCCTCTGGGAACAGCTCTGGGGCAGCATGTGGGGTGGTATACCTGCAGTGTGAGGTTCTGAGCAGAAAAGCATCATGGACTCTGCCCAGAGGAAAGGTCCTGTTCTGTCGTCAGGCCAGGGCACAGCCAACAGTAGGACCCCTTTCACCAGCCCTTGTGCTGGGGAAGGCACCAGCATGGTCCCATCTACCCAGCGCTGGAGCAAATCCCAGGAGTCAGTGACCCTGGAAGAGGAATCCCAGAGGTCTTCAGACTGAAGCTGCTCAACCTCGAGTTAAAAATGCAACACTGTCAAGCAGCCAGGCTTTGCGTTGTTCTTGTTGCCAGAATCTATATAAGCAAATTACTTTGCTGTCAGGAATACAACAGGAGACAGGGAGAGAAATCCCCTGCTCAGGCACTCTGGAGACAGGACTGCAATATTCTGAGTAATGCAGCCATATCACTGACATCCCCTGACATCTGGGGAATACAAAAAAAAAAAAAAAAATAGCAGAAAACCTTTAGTCATTTAATAGATGTGATTTGTGGATGAACTATAATATACAGTGAAAGGTGGGGACAACGATGGCCTTTAATGAAGTGTCTTGGAGGAAATCTCACATGTTTGCCTATGCATGTCAAGGGAAGATGTTTATATAAATATACACACATTTGCACACACATCTGTTAAACAGTCTTCCTATATGTCCTATGTGTGCACATAGAAATGTATGCATCTGTGCATGTGCCTGTGCTGTGGGCAAGAGAGCTGCCAGCGGCAGTAAAATTTCAATCCAGCGTGCAGACAGCGGTGGGGCCCGCGGACAGGAGCTCAGCCCTCTCCTCTCCCCATGAATCACAGCCCACGGATGAGGATCAGTGCGGACGCCAACTCTGGTGCCAGCTCTTCTTCCCTGGCTCCTCCAGGCTGGATTCCCTCCCCTCCTCGCTCCCCCCAGCCCCCCTATTTCCTACCCCCCTTTCCCTTCCCAGCAGGATGACATTCATCCATCATCCAGCATTTTAAGTGCTGGCATGTCATTGAGGCTGTCAGCCGCCCTCTTTGCTCAGTGCAAGGAGCTCCGCTTGGCGGCTTGGTGCAACCGTTTCCATTTGGAGCCTGTAATCCTCCTATTCGGCTTAGTTCCACTCGGTTTCCCAGAGTGTAGAGTGAGGGAAACCCGGTGGGATAGCAGTAGATTATATCAAATAATAAAGAGAAGGCTTGCTCTAATAACTCCAACCACAGGATACTCAGGCACTGCCAGGGGTCGAGCAGTGCAACCTGCCAGGGCAAATCCTCTATAGACTTTAGCCCTTTTGCTCCCAAAGCCAGAGACACTCTCGGTCCCACCTCAGTGCCACCGGGTGTAAATCTGGAATTAACTCCCCTGACTTCAGTGGAACTACTCCAGATTTATGACTGAAATTGAGCTTGGGATCTGGCCCCAGCTCAAATCCTGTGGGTGTAAACTGAGCTGTAGCAACTTGGCCCCACAGCTGAAAAATGGATTGACATAAGGAGAAGAAGGATGGAGACAGGGTTACTTAGGAAAGTCAGCACAAGGTGCCAGGGAAAAGTCATTTCACTATCCCTTGCCCAGAGGGCTGGCATTCCTCAGAGGTCTGCCTGTATTTCATCTCAACAAATGAACACGTCCTGATGTCAAATGTGCTCTTCAGAGAAGATGGACTGTTCAGCGGCAGCTACTACTGTGCAGACACTCTCTCTCTTACCCCATAATCCCCCTACACTCCCAGCAGATCCCCTTTGAAGCCCACACTGCCCTAACCCACACATGTGCTTGCCCCAACTGTTCCAGGTGCCGTTGCACCGAAAGGTAGCCTGAGAGACGGCACAGCTGCCAGCCCAACCCCGCTATGTCATGCTCGGCTACTCAGGTTTAAACTGGGAGTTAGAGGAGATGCTTATTTTAGAAGCAAGTTGTTTTTGCAGCATGCTTAGTCAAAGCAGAAGCAGGAGGGGAGGCAGGGGGATTATTTAAAGGGAAAACCCCTGAACATGGACCCAGGCACTGGGCTAATTTTAGAAGTCAGACTATCCTGGAGTCATGACAAGGGTCTCAGTGGGACTTTGAGAAGTGGGCAGCACACTAGAAGAAAGTGGGGTCCAGGACTGATAATGTATGGACTGGCACTGAGAGTCTGTGTGGATACACTGAATCAGCTACTTTGGCTGCAGCAAGCAGCTTATGATTGGTGCCTCAGTTTCCCTATCCCTGGGAGAGGATACAGCTTTCATGTGAGGTCACTAAAAGAAAGGGTCAAGACTCCGGGTGTGCAGATGGCAACTAGAAAAGAGCAACTTTTTCAATCTCTGAGAAAACATAAAAAGAAATCTCTGAGGACTGGTTTGTCTTTGTGGTATTTTTATGCAGTACTTGCAAAAATGCTGGGAGATAAAGGCCCCCAGCAGCTTCCTGCCAGAGGTGTAGGCATTTGCAGGAATGACGCAAGCCAAGGGGCCAGGACTGCATGGAGCCAGCTGATGAGTTCTCATTCCACATCTGCAGATTCAAGACTGGGTTATAACATCACCTCTGCTGCTTCTGAAGCCCTGTCCCACTGTCCGAACAACTACAAAACTCAGGATGAAGCACTCACCTGCTTACAATGCCAGAGTACGGCAGCACTTTGTAGGGCAGCAGTCCCAGGCCTGCAGAGCCCTGACTCACCCTCCTCTCCTGGCTGGGCACTAGTGGAGCACGCTGGGGGATGTGCGTGTGTGCATGTCTGCCTACGCTCCTTCCCTGCACCTGCCAGCCTGCTGATCTATAAGCTAATCCTACCCCAAGCTGATCTATAACTAATTCACTTACAACACAATTGCAATATCGATTCCCAAACTCCTTTGCAGACAGTACTAAAATGTGTGTGTGTGTGCAGCAGGGACAAGGGAGCCGGCTGACAAAAAGCCAGCGCATGGGGAGGGCTCCACTCTTCACGGGGGAGATCAGAACATGCTGCAGAGGCAGCTCCATGTGTGCCTTTCAAGTCCTTCCCTTTGTCTCCACTGCCACCAAGGGCTATGATGGCTGTGTAGAGGTCTGAATGTACCTTTCTGCACAGACACCCTATGGATCCTATGCATCCAACATCCCTGCACCTGTGTGTCAGCAAGGATGGGGTGCTTTCTGTCTTTCCCCACTATTTCAGCAGAGCAATCCTAGTCTAACCCTCTCCCCCACTGTGGGAGCTAGACCTGCACAAGCAGGCGTGGGTGCTGGACATCCATGTCTGGAGGAGAAGCACATGAGCCAAGTCCAGCTTCTCCAGGGTCACATCTAATGCAGAAGGTGAGAAAGGAGCTATTTCCAGCCTGATTCAGACCTCTCTGGAGGTGGGTTGAAGCAGCAATTGTGCTTATCTGGGGAGGTAATGGCTTCCACAGTTCCTGGTCCACCCCCAGATGACAGGGAAACTCACCCCAGCAGAGACAACTACCTGCCCGCCAGTGTATGGATCAACAACATCTGAGAGCAAGCTTGAGCTCAGTGCCTGTGCACCTGACCTTGCTCACACCAAACTGGTTTGGGATCAGTCTAAGTGGTAAAAAACACAGCACAACCTGAGACCAAACGGTCTTGGTATCTTCCCAATCCCTGGGGCAAGCAGATGCTATTGCAGTGTGTTCCTCCTGCACTGAGGAACTGACACAGCATGCAGGGACACCATGAAGCTTAAAACTCCACCAACTCCTGCAAGGGGCACTTAATTTCTGTGCGTCTTCACAAAGTTTGTGCTGTTTACACCAGCAGTACATGATTACTCTGAAGCCACCTAGAAAAGCTCCTGTTTTGGTCAGTGATCTCTGAGATCAACTCTTTACTCCAGGAGTCATGTTTGAAAGGTTGATTTATGCAGCACAAAGTAAAGAAGACATATTTAATGATGAATGGAAATGTCATATTGATCCTATGGGCAGGCTGTGAAATATGGTTGTACACGGGCTGTCGCCAAATCCACTGAGCAAGTGGAGGCATTTGACAGCAGGGCAGTCAATGTGGGGATCAAGCTGCCCCCGTGCATCTGCCTCCCCGATAAGCAACACTAAACTGGGATGGAAATCAGGAAAGAGCTCCTAGGCTTGAGTGGAGAGAAGATATTGAAGGATTCTCCCATCCATCCAACCAATACTAATACTATCAGTACTTGGGGGATGTTTGCAGGCATGCAGGGTGACAGGGCTGCCATCGCATCGCATGCAGGATGGCGGGGCACTGACTGAGGCCACGGCAGCTCCAACATTAAATAACACTGACAAGAGGCAAGACTGTGCATGGTGGAAGGACAAAGACATGTCTCTCCAAATACAGATCAGTGATGGATGTCCCACTCAGTCTGTAGCAGGAGCAGCACTACCCAATGCCTGTGATTCTCTCCACAAGGGAAAGGCGACATCCCCAGGGTTGCCAGAACTCAGGTTGGAATATTGACAGTGCTACTGTTCATTCTAAGGAGCATCTTTGGTCCCCTTTGGAAAAGGGACCCCACAACCACATTGCCATTGCCATATGGGGTGGCCCCAAAGGGACTTTGGTGGCCACCTTCATTTCCCTGCCCTGCTTGCTTTGCAGCCATGAGGATCTTTGAGTTGCTGTAAGAGGAAAGTTCCACTTGGACAGAGCACAGCAGAGGGGTAAAGTGATCTTAAACTGGCAAAAAAAGAGCATCAGCCTCATATAATTTCTCTGAAAACAAGATTTATTGAAGTTCTGTCTGTGGAAATCACTGTAGTGTGGAACACTCACCATATAGATTCGATCACTGACTCGTACCCTACTACATTTTTCATTAGGAAAAATATTGGCTGGGAAAGTTTGACCCCATAATCTCTGCATTTTAAACAATAACCAAGGAAAATAAAACTGACGGGCTAAGGAAATCTCTTCCACTTCAGCACTCCCCTAGGTAGGACCTAGAAGCTGTAAATCACTCCTCTGGACCAGAGCTACTTGCTATGACCCTTTGTGTCCAGACCCTTCCAGACCTGATGCTCTTTGGCCACATCTACCCAAGGGGTCGCTGGTGTGGGCACAATGTACATCAGTACCTGCTGGAGGACAGAGCCACACCACTGTGTGCTCAGAGGACAACATTTCAGAAAACAAGACTCTACTCTCACCATGATTTGTGATCCTGATATGCCCAAGGAGGGATAGTCTCCACTGTAGGGCAAATCAAAGATAACACTCATCTGAGACTCAGCTTCTCATCTTTCTGTAATAAGATCTCCTTGGTCTGCACAAGGCTAACACGGCAGGCAGAGCTCTACAGAGTCAGTAGAACTGTGGTCTCCGCCTTCAGTTTGGCCAACATGTCCCTGTCACCCCACCAGCATCACACAAGGGATGACTGGAGTCTCAGCTGCTGCTCCACCACAGCCCCTTTCAAATTAATTCCTGGTTTATGGTCTAAATAAATTAACCTTCATCGATTAGAGGTTTGCAGTGCTTTTAATGTCAGTGTCATAATCAGATATCATAATGGATTTGCCTTTCTAAATCATAGCTCCAAAAGGCCTTCAATCTGAAACTCTTTTTTATGCATGGCCCAATTAGAGACCACAAGGCTTTGGGGCCCAGTCACTTCTGATAACCTGATTTCACATGCTGCTTGTTGGTGGCCTTCAAGACTGGAAGAAGACCTTACCCTGGATCCCATCCCTTTCTGCTTCTCACCACCTGCACTCCTTAATCCTCACCTTCTGACAGCCAGAAAGACACCTCACTTTGCAGCAAAAGCCAAACTCAAGAAAACCAGGAGCAGGCAGTGCTGCTCTGTCTTTAATTCACGCACTGGGTCTACATAGGAAGAGGTCTCCAAATCATTTATGAAAATGGACTCACCTTGGTGAGTCAGTGACATCACATTCTTGTTGGGAATCTCTGTGCCAACCGAAAGCCAAAACTCATAGGATCAGGTTATTCATGGGTGTCAGTCTCTTCTCCCACGTAGCAAAGGACAAGACAAGAGGAAACAAACTCAGGCTGTGTGAGGGAAGGTTTAGATTGGGAAAAATTTCTTCACAGAAAAGGTTGTCAAGAGTTGGAACAGGCTGCCCAGGGCAGTGGTTGAATCATCATCACCAGAGGTATTTAAAAGATGTAGGTGTGACACTTAAGGATATGTTTTAGTGGTGGACTTGGCAGCGCTGGGTTAGTGGTTGGGCTCAATGATCTCAAGGGTCTTTTCCAATCTATATAATTCTATGATTCTGTGATCTTAAATAATGCATCAGACAGAGCTGAAGTGAAGATTTTGGAGGAATTTGTCTCCAAGTGCAACTGAAAAAAAACTTTTGCCCATGTGGAGAGGAAAGGGTGCAACACAGGCAGCCTGATCTACTTGGATCTATGAGAACAGCCACGAGCTTTCTAGGGAGGGTTCCTGTCTTTCTCTTTATCGCTGTTATCTCAGGGCCCTTTCTAAGCATCCATCTGATACCAGAGAGGGACTTCCTCTCCATCTTTTCTCCTGTGCTCAGCATCTCCCGTGCAACTTCTCCAAGACTCTTTGGTTTGATTTCCAAGTTCTGACATAGCCATTAGTTACAAAGAGCGATTAGTTTGGTTGTTGTTGTTGTTAAGTCATTTTTTAAATGGCTCCAGGCAGCATCAGAGAACAAAGAAACAAAATACCCATGAAAAGAGTTAATCACAAATTACTAATTATTTCCCCCCCTCCCTCTGCACTCTTTCCTCCCCAAATCATGAAATATTATCCCCATGAAGAAAGGAAAAGGTCTGTCCGTTTGTGAGCCCTTCATGGATTTTATACACCTAATTCATCAAACGAGAAACACTTCCTGATCGTCCAGGATTATTTTGAGAGGTGAGCTTGTGACCCCCGACCTCACTGCTGAGAGCCACGGCGAAGGGCAAAGGCTCTGATTTACGTGTCCCGAGCTGCAGCCCCGGGCTGCGAGGTGGGGAACGGTGGAGCCTCACCGGCTCAAGGAACGAGCCCTGATACCCCAGTGAGGGGCAGCCGCTGAGCTGAGCCCTTCATGTGCAGAGATCTCGTGACTCCAAGTGTTTCTGAACTCATTTGGATTTTATGGGGCTGCTGATTTCAAACAGGCCGAGCTCTTTGAACAAGGCACTGTGCATGCCATTTGGAGGTTTGTATTTATTTACGGTGAGGTCTTTTATTCCTCTTTCCAGACAAAATGTACGTGCCAGAAAACACTTTATCTCAAAGAGTGCGACCAGAGGCACACTCTGGAAGCAGTGGGAATCTGGGCTCTTACAAATTTTATTCAAAAGGAAAAGTTGTATGGTAATAATAAGCTGATGAGTCCAAGACATGGGAGACACCCACTGCTTCCAGGTCTAGATCCCCTGGGGCATGCTTGTTAAAGGTCCCCAGTTTGTAGAGTCAAGGTGGCAAATCTGTGGAAAGTATTGTTGAAAATAATGACCCTTGCAAACACCAAATTCCCTGTTTTCTCCATTCTTCCTCTCCCACACTACCAAGTATCTACGATTCCACTGGAGATAGGCCTTTGACTGGGCTAGGGCAAAAAACTACTGTTGAGGAATCTAATGCATAAAATCTCTGTTTCAGATGCCCATGCTCCTCTGCCATGCTTTGTCTTTGACCATCAGCAAAACAAGTGTGTTCATATCCCCAGATCCACACCAGATCTTCTCTCTGAGCCTTGAAGATGTTCAGCATTCAGCTACAGATACATCTAAATAGCAAAGGTGTCCTTACAAACAGACAAGAGTAAAACAGAGCATCTCCAAGAGATGTGATTTCCACATGTGTACCAGCAGCCAACACAAAGCAGAAGGCAGCAGTAAAGCTGGGACCTCTCTGCGATGAAAGGCTTGAATATATCTGCTGGCTGGCAGGTATGTAAATCTCCACCTCCCAATATATTCATTTGTGGCCTTTAGGGCTGGCTCCATTCACAGAGACACTCTGGACTGCACCAACATCACTTCAACAGGCTCAGATTTTGCCCTTTGCATGGTTAAAGCCCTTTAACCTTTTCTGTATGCATTCAGAAGTACATTCTATTTTGTGTGAAAATGAAGCTATTTGTCTAACTAAGATAAATAAATAAACCCCAGTCTCCCAGAACCAGGAGGGGAGTTTGGGAGAAGCATGCTCCCAAAGAAACATTTTTTTTCCAAGACAGAAAAAGCCCATCCTGTTTACCTAAAAGCTGAAAGTGATGCAAAAGGGGACCATGAGGGAGTATGAAAATGCATTTGAATCAATAGAATAAAGTTAACAGGATCAGGAATAAATAGAATGAATGAAATAGGATAAAAATGCCAGAGGAGATAAAAATGCCAGACTCCACATCGCCTCAGAAATTGCTGTTGAAGGAGCAGCAGGGCCAAGTTCATCCTGGGTGTAATTCACTTGGCTGTTTCCTCCTGCCATTTTAAGGCTTGGTGGATTTAGGAGCTTTGGGTTGTTGGGGTTTTTTTGCTCCCTGTCAATGATGTCTCAATTCAAATAATGTGTGACATTCTTGGGTTTGCTCCACGCCTGCCTGGCACAGCTTAGGGTCTGGCTTCTATAAATGGCAGCTTCCCATGACCCAGCAGCTCTGCTCTGGCTACCAGAGCATACAGAAAGGTGCCTCCATATGAATTTGAGTGATGAATTCAAAGCAGCCACATTTGCAAAACAGTTTTTATGCTTATATAACAGATACCATTCTGATTCAACAAGCATGCTGGCAGCCAGGCTTCTCTCCAAATGT
This sequence comes from Molothrus ater, assembly GCF_012460135.2. Taxonomy (NCBI): domain Eukaryota; kingdom Metazoa; phylum Chordata; class Aves; order Passeriformes; family Icteridae; genus Molothrus; species Molothrus ater. The sequence goes on from NC_050485.2 coordinate 22,802,107, forward strand.
GTTTTAATCTCTCTGGCTTTCAAGGAATTTTCAAAGCTTGTGCTTTAAGTATAGCAGGTGTTTTGAGGATTGAATCCTGAATCCTTTTCACAGAAGCACCATCTTCCTATCGTCCCTTGAAGACAGCAGTGAGAGGCTTTAGGAGAGATACTTGAGTATTTGCTGGTTGTTTTTCCCAACAGCTCACTGCTGTGCCACAGAGCAGGGCACTCCAGCAGCTCCCCCAGTGTGCCTCACTCTCACACAATCCTTGCTGCACCACCAAAAATATAAAAAGAAAGGAAATTTAAATATGATGAAAAGTATCTTTTCTCCATTCTTGTTCCCAAGGCACCTTGTAAGCAGGTGTAAGTTCTGCATCTCAGCAAAACCATGGACCTGACTCATTTTCTGTTTAAAGAAGGAGAGCGGTGCCCCTTCAGAAAGCAGCAGTCCCACATAAGTCTCATTCATAGATGAGTGAGCTGAGAGACCGCAGCTCATGCAGCAACCCCTGCAGGTGCCTGCTGGGATCCCCTCACTGGGACATGACACTGAAGCTCACATTCCCATCATTGCAAAGACAGAGAAGTCCCAAGCAACAAAGCTGGATCAAACACCGTGTTGGAAATGTGACGCCTTGGAGGTGGCAGTATAGCCCCGTGTCTCATAGCACCTCATGATGCTGGTCTGGTACCAGCCCTTCATCCCACCACCTTACCTTTCTGACCCAACTCCCAATCCCAGGCTGAATTTTGCTTAGTTTAGGAGACTTGAGTGCACCACCCCAGGCAGGATGGTTTCAGGCCATCAGCTAAAATAGCTGCTTGTCATCATCTCCTTTGTCTGGGCCTTGGACTGACAGAACCTGTCTCCATTCCCTTTGAGATCCTTTTACACCCAGCCTCAGAAGGTCTGACTGACTCCCTTTCCTTTGCTATCTGGGTTGGTTATTTTCAGCCTGTGCCTTTTTTGGGTCTTTTTCTCTGCTCCTTATTGTCCCCTTTCTCCCTCCATGTATACTCTTCCTATCATCCTGGGTGGAGTAGACCCCAGAACAGCCCTGCTGTGATATAGGGTGTCATCCAATCCACTGCTGTGTTTACCTGCTCTGGCATGGTGGGATGTGCTGGTGACCATGGGTCTCAGTCTGTGGGACCTAGCTGGGACCATGTCACACCATGGCAGGAGACAGCTCAGAGGGTCCTCTACTTCAGCATCCTCCCCCATTAGTGCTCACATCTTCACACTGTGGAGCAGGTGAATCATATTAACCTCACCAGTGTCATGTGGCTGCACCAGAGAGAGATGATCAGAGGGATGATCAAAGGAGACACGCCAAACTGCCCCAGGCTGTGCAGTGGATTCCCTTCACAACAGGCTGCCCCCAGAGCTGGGTGGCCAGTGCAGCCCAGAGCACTCTGACAGCGCAAACAATTCCTCCCCGGTCAAGGACCTGGCACAGTGCAGGGTATCACTTAACTCCCAGACGTGGATGGCACAAGCTGGTGGGGGTTTTACTCATGTCAGTGGGCTGGACCCCTTCCCAAGAAGCACAGAGCTCCTGAGCTCAGCCACTGATGGGAACAGGAATAGGGAAACACAGCAAGGCAATGACAGGCCCTGGCACTCACTGTGCCTTGGTTGTCATATGCCCCAGACTGTGGTACAGGCAAAGTCAGGGTGCCAGGGCTGTCCTCCACCATAGCCCTTCAGGGATGATCTTCCCACCCGGAAGGTTGTTAAGCTTGCAGGAGGGAGATGCTTTTCCTGAAAGTTACTTTGATGCTGTCTGCATCTGTAAAATCAAGATTCTATTACTCCAGGGGTTAAATTCAGCAGTGCTGGCATGAAAGGGCAGCTCATGCTGGAGCATCCTGCCCAGCAGTTGCCTTCTGCAGATGGGTGACTCATGCTTCACAGCAAAGACAGCACCCCAGCCTTGCCTTGCATCCTCTAAGCAGGGCTGATGCTCACCTTGCTGCCTTGCTGGGCTGCACCTTGCAGTGGGAAAGCCCTCTAGCCTTAAGGAGTTCTTCTCCCACAAGAAGCAGGGTCCAGGTGTGCATACACTCACAGGTGAGAGACTGGGGCTGGAGACCAGGCTGGCATCCACCCCCCCCCCCTCATGCAGTGTCCTGCCCCAGCCCTCTCCAGCTGAAGTGGCTCTGACCTGGATCAGGACAGAGGATCCAAGCCCAGCCGATATGGATGGGTTGAAAGAGATGACATTTCCTAGAGCTCTTAAAAGGGGTGAATGTCAAATGCAGGCTCATCGCCAACACCCCGCTGCAGCCCCCTCAAAACTCGCTGTGCAGGAGCACTTCCTTTGCAGCTCTGGGAGTGCTGGATTCGGCCCACCAGGAGGTCTGGAAGGGAATCAGGCACAGTGGTCTGTGATCTCACATCAAGCAAAGCTCAAGACTTGTGCTGCTGTCTTCTCCCACAGCAGGGAGATGGACGTCAGCAGGCTCTATCAGTGTCATCAGGTCACTCTCTTTTCGGTTAGAAATGAGTTGTTACACTGAAAATAATTGACCCTTAATGCCAGCTGCAGGGGCCAGAGCATGCATTGCCATGAGGTTATGCTCCTTCCAATCCATCTGCTGTCCCTGTGTTGAGCTCAGATGTCTCTTCTTCTCCCCCAGCCCCCAGCTCTCCTCTCAGCTTTCAGAGCCACCCTGGCTTCTGGGGTGTGCATTTAGCCTTTCCCTTCTTCCACCACCCTCACTGCCCCACAAAGATGAGCAAGGTCAGGGATGGCTGATACATCACCACCAGTCCCTCTGGTATAATCCAGGAGGGACCTGTAATGCCTGTAAGGCATTATGACCAAGGCAGAGACCTGGAAGAAGACTTGGCTACCCAATATCCATTGGCTCCTTGGGACATCACCCATGTAAACGTTGCAAAGGTGACATTCTTCTCACTTCATCTGAACTATGGTTCTGGTGAAAGCATCAAGAGACCAGCATTTCCAGAGACAGTTACTGACACTGATGGGGGATACTGCTGCATTTTGAGGGTCCTTGTCACTGACTACTCCCCACTTGTGAGCCTCAGCAGGCTGGGAGATTTGCTTTCTCTATGTCCTGAGTCTTTCCAAAAGGAGCTGCCCCATAGCAGCAATTCAGCCATGTGTTTTTGTGAAAATAAAGGGTCAAGCAAATGGTACAGTGATACAGTGTTATAAATGGGCTGGAGCAAACTAATTCCTTTCCTTGACTCTGATGTGCTCTCTGGTCTTGGCAGGACCATTTCCCACCCCAGTGCCTCTATTTGTCGTCTGCTTCTCTGCCTTATTGATGCAGCCACAGCTTCCTAGGAGAGAAGCAGGAACAGGGGATGATTTGGGCTGGGATATCTGGTACTTCAACAATGGCTATGACTGTGGCTGTTGCTGCACACATTTAGGCTTTCCTCCACCCTACAGGTGCTAAAGCTCTCCCTGCCCACCCACATCCAGCATAGGTTGGATACTGAGCCCAGGCCTCAGCAGGAGTTTGTTAGACCCTTTTGTGAGTCTCTGAGCATGGACTTGCTGGTGGGCATGGAAAGCCACAGCAAGGACTTGGAGACAGGGTGAGCAGATGTAAAGCGGCTGCTACTGAAGTGCAGTATGGCAAGCAACTTTATTCCCCAGCAGTATTTCACTGTAGCTTTCAGGGAAGGGAAGCCTCAAAGATGTGGAAGGGTGGGAACTGGCAAGCAACACCAGAGAATCCAGAATTCTTCTGTCCATGAAAATCTCCTTATAGCCATAGCAGTGTCTTATTGTGCCCAGCATTTTCAGGAAGGAGGCAGTGGCTCAGCAGTGTTCCCAGCCCACTCTCTGCCTTCCCCTTCTGGCAAAGCTTCATAGGCCCATGTAGACAGGGAATGGGCAGCACGAGGCCAGGCTGGCAGCATGGGGCAGCGAGCAGGCAGGTGGGCTGTCCAGGCCTTTGCAGGTGCAGGGCTATACAGACATTGCATCTGCCATCCCTCCCACTCTCAGGGCTATCTCGTATGCCAGTCCCATCTTCCCACGTGTCTGCTGCCTATTTATCCTCAGTGCCTTTCCTTGATGGGAACACTCGACCAAGGCTCAGCGATGCACTGCCCTTTCCACCTGCACTGGTGGTGCAGCAGGCACAAGGCAGCCTGGCTCCTAGCCTGGGCAGGACTTCCCAGTGCAGAGCAGGTAGCAGGACCAGCCACAGCCGGGGTAAACCTGGGTCACAACCCACTGCAAAATTGACGGTGGCCTGCTACAGCAGAAGAAGGAAAGGCTGATTTACGTCCCCACCATCTCCACGCTGCTTGGCTCCAGCAGAGCTAAAGTGCTGGTTTTGCCTGTACTGGGCCCGTTGCAGTGCAAGATCCTGCCAAAGTGTGAGAGGGATGTGTGGTGGAAAGCGTATCAGGGGTGGAATTGTCTACACGCAAATGCTCAACTTTATGTACTTTTAACTAGAGGTGTAACAGATGGTTGCATTTCGGTCCAAGCAGCGGAGAGCCATGCCCATTCCGGCTGGAGCCAATCAATCCCACCACTCTGGGGAAAACGGCAAGCTGGGTTTGGAAGCACGGCTGCCAGCAATCCAGAGGAAGGCTTTGCACAAGCAAACATGGGCCGCTGCCATGCGAAACCAGGGAAACAGGATTAAAGAGACATCGAGACAGACAGCAGAGCACGGTGCCGGTGCCATGGGCTGTTCCCAGAGCAAATGGCAGCAGAGACAGCAAGCAGCCAGGGCTCAGCAAATGCACATCGGCCCAACCCTCCAACAGGGAGGGAAAACGAAAGTCCCTTCCTGGGGAGGGGACAGAAGTTTTATGGGATGGGGAGGGATCTGCTCCCAGGCAGTGATGCCATGGTAAGGGGCTGCCTGCAACGCTCTGCCTGCCCCTGACACTCTGCCCAATACCCTCATCTGTCTCCACACCCCAGAGTTGTTTCTGCATGGGATAGGGAGTGTCCCCCACTGCCACAACTCCTGCTCTTCATGGCCCCCCAACCATGGCAACATCTCTCCAACATCCCTTCTCTGAACTCAGCTACCAGTGAGGATTGGACAGGTAAATCTGCAAATCCCACCTGGCACTGCTCCCAGGGCAGCACAGCTTGGGATACAGGTGAAGAATGAGCCCTGCAGTGGGAAGGTGACCAAGCCACACCAGGAGACCAGCATGGATTGGACTGACACAGCTGCTACCTCAGGCCCCACAAGGGATATTTGTCACTCATTTCTGGGCAGGTTTTGGACTAATGGAAAGGAATACAGTAGTGTAGAGCTGTCTCAGCTGGACTATTTCAGCTGTACAGTTTCAGGTCTGGGGTATAAGCAGTTAGGTGGTGGACAAAGATTATCCAGTGCTGGTTATGGGAAATTGAACTGGGAGATTACAGTGAGGAGAAGTATTTGGCATAACAGCCTTCAAGAGCTGAGAAAGAGCACTAAAAAAAAACCAGTATCATCGTCTCTCTGTGTCTCAGGGTCGTCACCTAAAACAATGGAGATTACTTGCTGGGAAAAGTGCTGTATTTTGCACAAATCCCAATATGACTAATTACCATTATAGGATGAAGGGCTGGATAAGCACATGGGTTCTTCTAGGTCTTCCAGACCTACATTGTGGGGTAACACGTCTGCACCACGTTTTTGCCTCAGGAGCATGCAGATTTGGTCCCTTCATACTTCACTCTTCACCAACAAGGAGCACATCAAATACAGCTGAACTCACAGTTCATTTGCAAGGTGCTCAGCAGACAGATGGGGTTTGGAAGGTGCCCCTTGGGATGCAGCCTTGGGAGCTGTGTGTTACAACACTGCAGATCAGGAATTGTAATGGGAGGTCGCAGGAAACGAAGTTATTTTGTTTAATGGCTTCTGGAGACTGAGGGATTTGGGAAAATCACCAGAACTCTGGATCCTGACAGGAAACCCATGCTCTGTTTCTGTGCTCTCAACACCAAGCAGCCAAAAAAACTGGGAAGCAAGTTCAAAATCATGAGAGAATGCTTAAACCAATGAAATGAAGGGTGGCTTATCCATGTCCTTTGCCCTGACTGGTTTGCTCTTAACATTCACTCACCTTCACGGGTATTTCTGTCACCACGAATCTCAGATGAGAAAACCCACATATGCAAGTTTAACTGTCCCCAAGTGACATATTGAGTGAAATGTAAAAACTGGCAAAAATCCAGTGAAGCAGTGAGACTGGGTGACCTGAAGAGTCTGCCCAGCAGAGCAATGGTCAGGGTTTAAGTCCTAGAGGTCTGTGTAAACAGGGGAGATACCTACAGCAAGGACATTTTGGTCCTTGCCCATCGGCAGCACCATTCACCAGTCCGAAAGTTGCATGAGTATGATGGAGACAGAAACACATCCCAGCAAGGCAGCAGGAGGCAGCAGGCAGCCTTCTGCAATTAAAATGAGGTATTTCAAGCAAATCTGGCACTTTCCTTCCTCCTACCACATTGCAAAAGCCTCAGGAAGTCTCCCCAAGGGCTTCCTCCTCAGCCTAGCAGGGTTTGTGTCCCCCACAGTGCCATTGAGACTTTCACATCACCCCCACAGGGCTGGTGGCTTTCACCTGTTTTAAAGACCTATTTTCCTTCCCCACTTCATCTCCTCATTCTGTCTCACAGTCACGTTCCCAGGTACCTCTCAGCAGATGTTTATGGTGCTTTTGCAAAACACTTCCACTTTCTCAAGCTTACCAAACTCTTTCTGTCTTGCAGGTGCTCTTGTCTAGAGAGTGCAATGTCATGAAATGACTGCACTGACAGCAGGTATGTCCTCCCCCAGCTCCTCTCCCTCCCCAACAGCGCCATGTCTAGAGAAAAACCTTGTGAAGGCTGAGCACACCTGTCCTTACGTTTCTGCTGTAACGTCCCAAAGCATGACAATTTCATAGCAGGGCCAAAAAGTCCCTTGGGTTTAATTTTGCAGCTGCAAAGCCCTCCCAGCCCTAAGAATGTGGGGTACACAAAGGCACCAAAACCTGGGTGGACAAAGGAACAAACCCAGAGCATTGCAGACCATGGTGGGGTCAGGCTGAGGGACAGTCTTTTGTCCAAACAGTGCTGTCCTGGGTGCTGCCAGTGGATGCTCTCTGTTCAGTGCAGTGATGCCCAGCTTAGATTTATTCCAAGAGGGGATGTGTGAGCCCCAAACTCCTGGTCTGCTTTTTCCTGACTACTCACGAAGCTCTGGGGATTTTGGCAGATTGGGATGACCTCCCTCCCCACGGTTTCTGTTTCACCACTGCAGCCCCAGTAGCCAACCCTTCACATTGACAGCTATCAACCCCATGTATCAGCCAAGAAACTCCCCCCCAATTCATTGTGGTGGTCCAACACTTTCCTCAGGTGTTTGCTCAGCCAGGGACACCAGAGGCTGCCCTGTTGCCCACCACACCATTAATGTCATCCTCCCTCTGTGGTGCATCTTGACTTTCCTTCGTCTTCTCCATTGATTACTCAGTCCTGAATGACAGGAGATTCACGTCTCCCACGCCAGATCCATGCAGGCTGAAAGGCTCTACCAAAGAATTTCTGTGCTGTCAGACAGGCTGAGGAGTGGGTGAGCAGGGATTAAGTGTGTGCCACCTCTTCCTGAACAAGTGCAAGTGGATGTAGAGTTATCAGGTGGCAGATTCATAACAAACAAAAAGAAGATCTCATCTGCATAGCTGGTAGATCAGCCATGAAGCACATTGACCTGGGATATCATGGATGCCAAAAGATTATATGGGTAGAACAAGTGTTACATGCATTCATGCAATCTATCTGGGGCCATAAGATATGAAGGTATCACTTCTGGCTCAGGAGCCTCTGAACCACAATCAGCTGAGAGCTGGGAAAGTATCTCTGGGAAGCATGACGTATACTTACTAAAGTCTGTATGATAATAATATACAGAATTACATATAATATAGTTGGGTCATTTGCTCTCTCAGGATGACCATCAGCAGCAGCAGCAATGGAGTCAGGATATGAGGCCAGGCAGAATTTCATTAAACCCTGTATGGCCTTCTTCAGCCTCTCACAAGCAGTATGGATCAGTGCCGGGCCAACTGCCATTCACACTCCTGCAAACATGTAACACTCACATCACTGAACTGCCTCCTTGCTCTTCCAAGGGATAAAGCATCTGATTCTGAGAGGATTCACAGACCCACATCTCCATGTCAGACCCCTGCCTGTGCTGGGGATAAGCATGGTGTTAAGCTGTGTTCTTGACTGAGCTCTGGGTCTAAAACAAGACTCTCTGAGTCAGTCTTGTCTTGGGTGTGGTTTCCAGTCTTTCCTGGAAAGTTGTCAGTTAGGGAAAGACTTTTCTGAAAGATCTTTCTTCTGTTTCTCAGGAACAGATTCTTTTCTATTGCTCATATCTTCTCACCTGATGCAGTAACCTTGACTTTTCACTGCTATTTTGCATGATTCCCAGAAGTACCCCCAGAAACAGCACCATCTCCTGTGCTCCTGGTCCATGGAGAGCCACCCCCATTCCTGGCACAACCAAGTGCCATGCCATGGAGGCCTCAAAAACTGCCCTGCTCCATGTCCATGAGCAAGCATAGACCCTCTGCCCCTGACCACCAATTTGTAAAGCAGAATAGGCCTGGCCTACCTCATGCAGACATTTTTGGGTGTGTATCAGCAGCTTTGGGACAGGAAAGCACCTTGAGCAGGACACAAGCAGGTCCAGCTTCAGAGAGCAACCATGACTGTCTTCCTGTCAGTGTCCTTCCCCACTTGCCTTTGCCCATACTCTACCAAAACTCCTGCTTGGGAAAGAGACTTGGGGATGAGGGCCAGATTTGACCCCTCCAATCTCAGGAAAGAGTTTTGAGGAGAAAAGATAAAATTTATTTTCCATTCAAATGCAACTAATAATAAAACAAGGGAAGAACAATGCTGGAAATATGCTAAATAAGCAGAAATCTGGCTAAACAGAAGTTTTCCACAAGGCATCAGGAAATCTCTGAACTGCTATGAGTGCCTTATTTAGTGGTGTGTGTGCTTTTTGTCCACACAAGTTCCAGTCACTGCAGCCATCAAACATTTTTTAATAGGAGCATTAACTTAAAAACAGCTAACAGTAATATTCCTAGCTGTGTGGAAACAGCATTTTATTAAATGCTTCACACAGATTTTGTATAATAAAGATGAATATATTATATCCTCTGCCTCCCCCAGAGTGAAACAATAATAGGAAAATAAAAAAAAAAAGCCAATAAAGTGAAACATAAATAGAGCATAATGGGACTAGTAGCAAACCGAACTGACTATATAACATCTGCTATTGTTTGCCTGGCAAATGCAAACAAGGGGAAAAACCAAGAAAGATTTGAACAGCTCTAGCCTCTTTCCCCTCTGCTGCTAGGAAGCAGCGCTGATATCCCAAGCAGATTAGAGCTGACAGAACAGTACAAGGGCAACTTGCAAATTTGTCCTTAAACAAATGTGTGAGATTCCCTTCGCTTCTGTGCATGAAGCAATTTTCATGAGTCTTTTGCTGCCAGACAGTTTATGTGTGAAAATATTCCTGGGTCTGGTGAGTTCTCAATGCAAACATTCATTCCTTCCAAAGCTCACATTTTACCAAGTGTTTGCCCCTTCCTATCCTCTGGTTTCTGAAGTTACCTCATCAGCTGAGCCAAAACAAAGCCATGGGAGCTGGGCAACAAATCCTGCCAACTGAGGGGATACAGAAAGAGCTGATATCTATGGGCAAGGCCTCAGATGTCTTCTGTATATCATAGCCAGGGAGCCTCTATCCATCACCTTTGGAGAAATCAGGATAACTAAAGGATCACACTGTGAGCAGAAAGGAAAAAAAGGAGGGATTTTTGCCTGTCAGCTCCTTTGCAGATAGTGATCTGGCCAGCCAGCTCACAGGTGTAGTAAACCCAGGGCTCTGCATCTGCAAAAATCCAGTCTGTGTTTGTGACCAAACTTAAATCATAGCCATCCTGACTGAAAACAGAACTAGTTGGAAGCTGGGGGAAGGAGAGAAGAGCTAAATGCCTATAAAAGTCATTTTCTGTTTTATTTGTTATCTTGCTTGTAATGATCACACCATGTTTCCTATCTATTTTTACAGTAAGTTGTACTCTGGTCTCAAGAGGCCCCTGGATGACTTATTATTAACAATGTCTTCTTATTATGGATGGTGATTTATTATCAGAATGATTCTATTTGTACTGGGTATGTTGTTTTGCTGCCAGCACAAGGCTGTTGCCATCTTCAGAGCAAAAGGTCATGTTCTTGCAGCACAGCATGCCCAGCTCCACTAGGCTGAGCTGGTGAGATTGCAGACTGCACACATGTACAGGGCAAAAGGACAAAGACCAAAGAGAAGAGAGGCCCTGGTGCACTCACATTGCAACTGCCCCACAGCCATGGGGGGGCACAGGTGATCCAGTGCTGGACTTCACACCTCCTTACCCACTGCCTACTCTCCTTGTACATAATGAGGTCACCATTTTGGGATCTCTACACATCTCAGTAAAAAAATCATATATTCTATAAATTTTACATTGCATTACCAGTCAACAAGTGTTTATTTAGCATTGGGAAATTAAAATCGCTTTTCTCTCCTGTCCTTGGAGTCCATGTACTCCAAGATTCACAAACACTCCTTTCAATGTAAATAAAGGTCCTTCTGGAGTTTGGCAATAAGTTCACAGGGCACAGGAAATTTTCAACACTCATTGCTTCGCTGAGACTGTGAAAGGCGGCAGGAGCAGGTACACAGCTTTCCAAGCAGAAAATCCCAAGATTTAAGGTGAGGGAAAGGGGCTGCTTCTGGGAAGTTAATTTGTGCTCTCAGACAGATCAAGCTAGCCCCTCTACGGCTGCCTTTGGTGTCCTACCTCTAATGGCAGCTCCCCGGCCAGGGACCCCTCAGGCCCCACCAATTCCACTCTCTCCTGAGGATGAGGGATGCCCACAACAGCTGGCCAGCCCCTTTGCCTACCCAGACCAGGTTATTTCTGCTGTGTGCAGCCTTAATACCTCCCTTGCTCACTCTCTTAGCTCTTACTGAGGAGTGCTGGCAAGTCCTTGTTAAGTTGTAATGCCAGTGCAGGCAAGTGCAGAGAACCTGACTGGTTTTTCCATGTGCAAGCAGAATCCAAACCCACTGTTGCTGCGTATTTGGCATTAGTGAAGACCTGCTTTGCACACCTGTAAAAAACAACTGAGCTAAGTGGACCCCAAGGAGATTTCAAGCAGAAAAATGGGATAAATCTTGAGGCTGTTCACTACACAGGCTTTACTCAGTGCCCAGGAGAAAAAAGTGCAGGCTGTAAAGTTCCACAAGTCACAAGGGATTGTACATCAGCTGAAAAAGAGTCCTGGGTGCCAGGCCAGAGAACATGGGAATTTGGTGCCAAGAGATGTCAAAAACTGAACAACAGACAGAAGGGAAGTGGACAGGACTCCAGGATGCTCAGAGGTGGAATCATAAGAGAGATTTTTGTCATGATATTAAACCTCAGAGTTCAGAATCTGAATCTGAAGGGTGGGAATCAGGAAAGTACCCAACAAGAGAGATTCTTTTCACTCCAGCCTCCTCCAGGAAGCTCTTTTCTCTCTTTCCCCATCATACCTCCATGCAGCACTGGAGACAGGGAGACAGCCTGATCTGACAGCGATCGGTACAGAAACACTGTAAGCTGACAGCAGCTATTATGCAGGATGGGAATGCCAGTCACCATTACAGGATGCTAAAAGTACCCACAGAAAGAGCCCTGCCTGAAACATGACCAGCTGAGAAATGTGTTTAAGGTTCCTGAAACAGAAAGCAGAATAAAACAAACATATGTGTAAAGCCTCTCATCAGAGATGTCTACTGCTCATGGACAAACTCTTGGGGAAAGGTTCCTTTATGAAGCAGGTCTGAGGATGCAGACAGCAGCTTGACACTGGAGAGCAGTGCAGTGGATCCCTTTGTCCAGCAGGAGAGGCTGGGAGAGGTTTGAGAATCATCTTTTGAATCCCAGCTGGAGATGAACGCCACAAGAAGGCAAGGGTATCGCCCAGCTTTTGGTAAGAGGAACAGGGGAATAAAGAAGAGAAAAGTTGCAATTTCCTGACTGGGTCTGGGGGATGTGTCTGCTGCTAAATGCTGCTGCAGTTTGGAATAAAAAGGAGAGTCATCTGAGCCTTGCAAACTCACCTCATGTGAGAGTTGAAAGACAAGTGAACTGCTGTTTGACCCTATCTCTAGCTGCTACCCCTTCATGACAGGACCTGAGAGGGACAAGAGGAACAAACATGGCAAGTCTAATATGAAGAGATGTATTTTAGGGAGAGTTTTCTTTTCAGCAGCACTTCTCTGAGCTTGGAGGGCTCCTGTGATGCCAGATGGAGTAGGATGAAAAAAAAAGGAGGGATGAAAAAACAGGGAGACCGAAAGAAAGAAGTGAGAAGGTGGAGCAGCCTCACAGCACTAAAGTTGGAAGAGATCACAGTCAAAGTGTGGGTTTGCTTCTTGGTGCTGCTCTTGCAATGGATGGATATATTAGTTTTTAATTAATTGTCTTGCTGCAGTAGTTGGAAGGGGAATCACCTTCAAAAAAGAAATACAAATAACTGCTTTAACAGGAAACTTTTGCTGCTGTAATTTATTGGAAGGCAAAATGAGCTCCGATTACATTATCCACCCGCACAGTGCCGGCAACGTGTACTTCGGATATTGCGCTATAATCCAATGACTGCTCCTGAATTATTAACACCAAGTTGTTATTAGAAGAAGTTGCCTGCCTTATTTCCACCATTGTCCCCCCCCACTCCCTTTATTAAGTTTCAATTGATTCCCCACACCTCCTCCTGCCCCCCAAAAATAAGCCTTCGCCTCCCCAGCTCTTTCATAGCTGGCACAAACGTTACTTGCATTTGGCAGCCTGGTGAATTATTCACGCGTGCCGGGAGCGGCAGAGATATTACAGGTCTCGGAGGAGCCAGCGCGGCTCGGCTGTCACAGTCCTGGGTGGCTGTGTCGTTTGTCCCCCCCCCGCCGACCAACCAACCAAAGTTTTGTGGAGCTCCGAGACCGGAGCGCAGTTGCAGGGCAGGGAGAAGTCCTGCGGCAGACCCTCCGCGGCTTCTCTCCCGGGGGAAGCGAGGGATACGCGGGGCCGGGGTGAGATGGGCATCACCTGGGGTCTCGACACTCCCATTCCAGCCCCGCGGGGCCCAGAGGTGACAGGGGAACCCAGCGCTGTGCGCTATTTCCAGCCGCCTCCGGGCGCAGCTGCACGGGCCGGGCGCGCCGTCTGCCCCCGCCTCCCCAGCGCCCAGCCCCGCCGTCCCAGGGTCAGCTCCGTGGCCATCCCTTCCCCTTCCATCCTCTTCCCTGGAGCCGAAGGCGTTTTCGCCTTTCGTTTTTCCCAAAACGAAAGTGGCCCAGGGGACAGACAGGCTCTGAAGAGGCCGGGGTTGCACTGATCCCCTCTGAAGGGTCTTCCTCGCTTGCCCTACAGCCCGGCCTTGCCTCTTTAAGAACTGGGACGGGGCAGGGAGGGTCCGAGAGCTGCTATATCTCAATCATCCACAGACCCTGACACGGCCAGGAGGCGCAAAATGCCCCCGACAGTCTCGGTCCCACCTCCCTGCCTTCCAGAGGCGTTGTGCAGATGGCATTTATCGGAGTATTTAGGGGGTTTTAAAACTACGAATTGCTAAAAATCAAGCTCTTGCCTTGCTTGGAGCTGGGACAGTCATGTCCCGACCGTTTTTGCCAGGAAGCTTGAGTCCTACTGGATTTCTTGGACTAGAAAATAAAATACTGGAATGTAAAAAATTAAATACGGTCATACGCTCCTGTTGGCCCTACTCTCACGGGAACTCCTGGAACGGCTACTGGAGCCTCTGTTCCAAGGGGAAACCCGGGAGTCTGGCTGGGGAGCCATCAGCGCAGACTGGCTCTCTAGCCCCCACAAACCCCAGAGAATCCCTAAAATCCACCAGGAGCTGTGGGACGAGAGGGTCCCCAGCTGTGCTAAGAGGAGCGACAAAGTACTGGTTCTGGACATTAGGGATGGGGGCACCCCTGCGTTTCTCCCCCGCTATGGTAAATGCTCCCTGGGACCCCACGCAGATCGATGAGGTAGCTGGAGGTGTTGATTCCCCCTGATCGTTCCTTTCCATTTGTGCTCTAAAACGGCTTGTAGGGGAGACGGGCTCCCTGTTTCCTTTACACCAGCCCGAGAGCGTGCCTGCTTACGCCAGGCCAGGGACTGGCCCAAATTGGGACTCCCCCCCGCCTCCTCTCCCGGCCCCACAGCGGGACGGCGAGAGCAATGCGAACACTGCCGTGCCAGCACCACAATGCGGGGACTTTGCGGGAGGGAAACAAATCGGTCCCAGGGGTAGGCAGAAAGTGCACGGACCCCGGAGCTCGGCTGATCTCGGCGCCACTGAGTCGCCCCGAGAGCCGGTTTGCGAACGAAAATCCCCAGGTGAAGTGGAGGAGCTGGGCACCTCACCTCCCGTCCGCCCGAGGGGGCCTGCTCCTTGCATCCCGCTCCTGGCTGGGTTTCTGGACCCGCGGGTTTCGTCCCTGGTCAGCCCTCGGTCAGGTCCCGGCCCCGCGGCCGAAGACGTCCGAGGGAACGGCGACTTCTCCATCTTTCTCTGACGGGGGAAATTCGGGGCCGGTGTGTCCCAGCCGGGCCGGACTGGGCGCAGTGCCCCTGACCCCAGCTCCCAGGCCGGATGCGAGCACCCGGGTCACATTTATTTTTGGTGCGGAAAAGTTTCTTCCCCTGTAAGGAGGTGGTTGCGAGGGAAGGAAGGATCGGCCGATAGCTGTACAACGAGCTCCAGAAATGGGCTCTGCTGGGGAGCTTCTCCCTAACCTCACAGCGTTCCCCGGGACCCCGGTGCCCCCTCCCCATCATAGCTGGGAGCCGACGGACGCCCAGCTCGGGACCGTTGTTTTCCGAAGAGAGCAACGCCGTGCAGTGCCCGGCGGCGGCGGCATCAGGGGATACCTCTAGGTATCAGTTACGGGCCGTTTTTCAGGAGTGGACTGGGACAGGGACCACAGACCCTGCCGTGGCTCTCCGTTCACCGCGGGTCCCACCGGGGCCTCTCCGCCCCTCGGCACTCGCAGCCCCAAACTTGGAGGGATGCTTGAAGACTAAAACAGTTATTTCTTAGGTTCCCGGCTCGCCCTCCCGGCCTTTGAGAGATGCTGTGCCAAGACTAGCTACTAGCTCGAGGGCAGGAGTTTTACTCCTCTCCCCGCTGCTAACAGGGAGTGGTAACGTGTTTAGACCACTTAAACTAGGCAGACATAGCTGGGAGCCATGCACGGCTCAGCTATGCCGGGAAAGGAGGTGTCATTTGTACGCAGTTACTTTGGTGATCAACACTTGAATGATATATGCCGCCTGCTTTAATTATATTCCTGTGACATTTTCCTGGACAGGAGCGGACCGCATACAGCCAGAGCCGGGCAGCCCCGGGAGCGTCCTGCTGCTGCCCGCCGGGCCCGGGACTGTTTCGAGGAGGGCAGCTATGCCCACACCCCGAAATACGGTTCTGGAGACGGCAAGAGGAAAGGCTTCCAAAGATGCTACTCGGAGCCTGAGATGTTGTTGTTGTTGTTGTGTGTCCCCACTCACGAGGAGTTTTGGTTTCAGATGCAGTTTTCTCCTCTGTGAGGAGGAAACGCCGCAGCTTTACTCGCTTTTCTTCCACGATGGAAGGCAGGGACCTAGACCGATACATCCCCAAAGGTTTGGGAGGAAGCCCTCATCCATCCCCGGGGACATCCAAGGGCCACCGTGCACCCTAGCCCTGCTTGTCCCCGTCTCTCGATCGGGAACCCGACTCAAACTTCTGCCTGGCCCAGGAGTAGGGCAATTCCAGGTCCCACTCAGAGGGGCTGTTGCAGGGAAAAGCGGGGGGGAGGGAGGGTGTTGGAGCGCATTGGATGAGGGTGTTCTTCCCCAAACGACCTCAAAGCTGGGACACACGACTAGCAGCTGAGTCCCGGCGGGACGGGCAGAAGAGCCCGGCGGGATGCGAAGTTCCGTGGCGGTGGCTGGAGCAGGCCCCCGGCTGTCCCCGGGGCCTCCTTGCTCTCAGGAGCCCTCCGAGGACAGTGAGATGCAATGGGACACGCCGGAGGGCACTGAGGGTCCCTACTTCGGGGTTGGGTGCCAAACGGGCTGCCAAAAAAGAAAATTAAAATAATTAAACTCCGAAGGGTGAGGAAGGGAGATGACGAGCTCTCTCCCTAAGCCGGGTTGGGGGCAGCCCAGCCCACCCCCGGTGCACAGAGAGGGAATCGTTTGCGAGGAGGGAGATGCAGCGGTTGCAAAGGAAAAGTAAGCACAGGACAAACGAACCCAAATCCGCCAAAGGCAGCACCGGGCAGCCGAGAGCACAGCAGAAAGGACTCTGTCGGAGCCCGCCGGGACAAACACCGAGAGCCGGGGGACTCGGGGAAGGCGGTCGGGATCTGCCCCCTTCCCTCTCAACCACCCTTTTTTCAGTGAGGTGCTATCTGGGGAGGGACGCTGGGCACAAGGGCAGGCGACAGGCCTGGAGCCACCAGGCTGAGCTATTCATGCAAAGCAAGAACCTGTCTATCCCCTACCAGGCAGCGGCCGAGGCAAACGAGGAAAGGTCCCTCTGTGTCGGGAAGTCTGTACTGAGGCTGCTGTCCGTCCTCCCCCGGGCTCTGCCCCTATTAGGGAGCCAAAAGCAAGAAAAAGAAAAAAAAAAAAGAAAAAAAGAAAAAAAGAAAAAAAAAAAAAAAAAGCAGGGTACTTTGAAAGCCCTGTCCTCCAGCGTAGGAAGAGAGAGGAGACGTAGGCTGGGGGGACAACGGGGGATCCAAAATGGTTTGCAGGATTTCGCTGTGTCTGAATCACTTTTGCTCGTGCCCTGAACGAAACGGGCTGTGCTCGAGATGGGGGGGGGGGGGGGGGGTGTGAGTTGCTCCCGTGTCCGCACTCCACTCTGCGGGAAAGGCTGCAGCCGGTAACCGGCTGTGCCTCAGAGCATCCCGTACGCCCGCCAGCCCGCCCAAACTCGCACTCAGGAACGAGGCTATTTTTCTTTCGTTTTTTTCCCCTCTTTTTATTTTTTAAATTCTTATTTCTGTAATTATAACACCAGCACCCCGGCTGAGTTCTCAATAAAACCTGGATCCTGACATAAAACGACACTCTGGAAAACAATGCGAGGGGACACAAGGGAGAGGAGGAAAGTCTCTAATTGGTTAAAATATGTTTAAATCACTTCATAAAACCCGAGCAAAGAGAAGCAAATAATCCACCTAGCAAAGCAAAGAAGCCGGGCGATTTAGAATCAGTGTAATTCGCTCCCCCCCCGACCGGCTCCCCCCCATCTCCTCGCAGTATTTGATATGATGAATAACCCAATATAGGCCTTTAAAAATAGGTCACTGCATAAAGAGACTCCCAGAGAGCTATAAAAAATGGGAAGAGGGCGCTTTAAGGAGAGGAGCCATTTGCTTCTTTTGTGCTTGTTTGGTACCTAGCGGCCTGGGAGTTGCCAGCCGTCCTCCTCTTGGCCCTCAAGGTGAGGAGGGAAAGTTGGGGCCCAATCCAAGCCCCTGTCTCTCTTCCTGCCCCACCGCCTCTCCAGCCACCGCCCGTCCCGTCCCGTCCAGCCCCAGCCCGGGCCGCGGCTCGTGTCCCGGCCGAGGTCCCCCCAGGGACCGTGGGGGAGCGTTCACGCCCGCAGTGGGAGCCAAGCTGTTCACCCCGGCTCTGGGCTTTGTCTCCGTCCCTGCGGAACGGCGAGACAGAAGCGGGATGGTGATCCGCGTTGAAATACTAAGGAGCGGGTCTGGCCCCGAGGAGAGCCGGCCCGGGCCGGGTTCCCCGAGAGTAGGGGCACAGCAATCCCCGCCACCCCTGCCCCTCTCCAGAGCCACCCGTGGGCTCGCAGCAAAAGGACTCGGGCTAGAAACCGGCCCTCCCCGACTCTTTCCCCCCGCGCTGCTCCCGGCCGGAATCACCCGGCGCCACCGAAGCCCAAGAAGCCGCCGACATCCCCGAGCGCTCCCGGCCCGCAGCCCGCCACGCAACCCCTCCGTGGGCTCTCCCGACACCGGGGGGCCCTGCTCCCGCCCCGGCCCCCGCTGCACGCTCCGACACAGGGCGCTGGGAAAGAGGAGCACGACAAATTCGGCGGAAACCTTCCGGTTTTATTGGAAAGGAAAGGTCTGCCTTACCTGGAACCAGGCTCTCCCCTTCTTCCCCTCATTAAAAAAAAAAAAAAAAAAAAACAAAACCTAAAAAATCAAACGGCTCTGGGTAGAGCTGGAGAGAGACATTTTAAATAACCTGGTAGCAGAAATTAGCAGGAGGGAGAATAGAAAGAAAACAACAACAAAAAAATAATCTCGGGGGGAAAGAAAAAAAAGATTCAGCCGGATATTTTTCGGTTTGTTTTGTTTTCGCTTATTATTATTTTTCACTATACTGTATTATCCTGATGCAATAAAGGCTGGTTTGTAATGTAATTTAAAAATATATATGTCCAAACAAATAGCAGGGCCAGAATATGACAAGTGCATTCAGCATTATAATTCAACTGGGCTCCACCTCCATACCGCCTCCTAATTAATGGGTCTCCGAACTTGCAAAAGCCTGCATTGGACAGAGAGAGAGAGAGAGAGAAAGAGAGAGAGAGAGAGAGAGGGCGAAAAGTGTCATTGAAGATAATTGATTACCTCCCAATCAACAATAACTTGTTAGCAATAGTCAATTACCCCATCTCTTCTCGCTTCTTTCCCCCTGGTCCGAGGTCTCGGTACGAGGGCTGCTCTTCCCCTGGACGAAGTCTGTTTTTTCTTTTTCTTCTTTTTTTTTAAATTATTTTTAAAAATTATTTTGGGGTGGGTATTAGCTTGAGGTGGGGGGGACAGGGAAAGTGCTGTGATTTGGGGTGTTTCTTAAAATAGCAGCTAGAAAGAGAAAGAAAGAGGAGAGACAGGGAGAGAGAGAGAGAGAGAGAGGGAGAGAGAGAGAGAGAGAGAGAGAGAGAGAGAGAGAGGAGACAGACAGGAGGGGGGGAAATCTCCGACCCAAAACCCTGGGACAAGAGGTACGGCAGGACCACCTCTCGGCGAGGGACCGACGGCAGCTCTGCTCCGCTCCGCGCCCGCCCGCCGCCCTGCCCGCCCGGCCCGCCGCCCGACGTGGCTCTCCCCGGGAGGACCCGGGGCTCCTCCGCCGGAGTTGGAGGTGGGCTTCAACTTTTGCTCGCTGTCTTCGCCGCCGTCACCCCGCGGTCCCGCCGGGGTCTCCTCCCCGCGGCAGCGCATCCCCGTCGCGGGTGGGGAAGGCAGCCCCGTGCAGCCCGGCCCCACCATGACTTCCAAAGAAGAACCCAAGCCCTCCTCGGGGGAAGAACGGCGGCGGAGCCCCTTGGATCACCTCCCACCGCCGGCCAACTCCAACAAGCCCCTCACCCCCTTCAGCATCGAGGACATCCTCAACAAGCCCTCGGTGCGGAGGAGTTACACCCTCTGCGGAACGGCCCACCTCCTCTCCGCCGCCGAGAAGCACCCCCCGGCCGGGCTGCCCCTCTCCGGCCGGGCGCTGCTCTCCCAGACCTCGCCCCTCTGCGCCCTGGAAGAGCTGGCCAGCAAGACCTTCAAGGGGCTGGAAGTCAGCGTGCTGCAGGCGGCCGAAGGTAAGCCCCTCTCAGAGTAGGGGGTCCTCCAACGGGTGGGTACCCCGCTCCTCCCCACGGCCTGGTTTTCCTTGTCTCCTCGTCCCCCGCCATCTCCCAGGGTGTCGCATGGGGTGGGATGAGGGTCCCTGGGCGGCCCGTACCCGGCCGGTACCCGGCAGCATCCTCCCCCGCGGCCCTCGGGGTGCGGGAGAGGGGGTTCTGTCCCGCTCCCTCCAGATACCGACGGGGCAGGGGTGTGGGGTCCGGGGGCTCGGGTCGGGGTGGACACGGGAAAGCGGGGACAATCTGGCGGCTCGTCGGCAGGCCGGGACGGGATGACCATCTTCGGGCAGCGGCAAACGCCGAAGAAGCGTCGGAAGTCGCGGACGGCCTTCACCAACCACCAGATCTACGAGCTGGAGAAGCGGTTCCTCTACCAAAAATACCTGTCGCCGGCGGACCGGGACCAGATCGCCCAGCAGCTGGGGCTCACCAACGCCCAGGTCATCACCTGGTTCCAGAACCGCCGCGCCAAGCTCAAGAGAGACCTGGAGGAGATGAAGGCCGACGTGGAATCGGCCAAAAAGCTGGGCCCCAACCCCGCCGTGGACATCGTGGCCTTGGCCGAGCTGGAGCCCAGCGCCGAGGGACGGGGCAAGGCGCGGCCCGGGTCCCCGCCGCCGCCCCCCGCCGCCGCCCGGGAGCCCGGCGCTCCGCCGCCGCCCCGCCCCGCCTCGCCCCCCACGGAGCGGCCCCGCAGCCGCCGGGACAGCGAGGAGGAGGAGGAAGAGGAGGAGGAGGACGTGGAGATCGACGTGGATGACTGAGGGGCGGCCGGCGCCCCCCCCCCATGTCCCTCCCCCCCCATCCCGACAGCTCCAAACCGGCACCCTCGGCCCCCATCCCGGCCCCGGCAGCGCGGCGGGGCGGCTGCTCCCCTCGGTCGGAGCAATAAGCAATAGAACCCCACCACAGACACACACCCCCCGATTAATTTAGGGTAGAGTCGATATCCCTCCGCCTGCCACATCTTCGGAACGGTGCAATTACGGACGGCTTCTGTATAAATATTTAAACTTATATATTGGATTTTTTTTCCTTCCCCCTTCTTTTTGAGGTTTTGATTATTATTTTTTCTAATAGCTATCAGTGATGATTATTTTATCTATAAGGGAGACGCGTAACCTTGGAATAAACCTGGCTTCCAACAGATGTTTGGGAAAGCAGTTGTTTTCAAAGACTTCCGAAACGAACCACTTTAGAGAAGATTTAAGTTAGGCTTAAAACGGCAACAGCAAAAAATTAGCCGCTTTCCTTTCCTTGCATGTTTCAGATGTGCACGAACTAATTTTTTTCCCTTTAAAAATACTTTTTTTTTCTTTCGCAGTCTTGGGAACTTGGGGCTGGGTGATAATGCAAGTTGAAAAATATATACTTTCTTTTTTTCCTAGAGCATAGAGATTTGTCTCCAATGCAATTTCTGCCTCATTTTAACAATTAAAAGCTATTTTTACCATTTTCTGCTATTGTTGTGCTTTTATTAAAAAGCTGCCTTTCGTATTTTTGATATGAAGGTGGTAACAAAAAAAAAAGGAAAAATAAAAAAATCCTAGAATTATTTTTTACTCTTTTTAGAATTTTTTGCATGCTATGGAAATAAAAAAGTACAAATCCCCAAATCAATACATTTAAATATTACACTATAAATTTAAAAAAATGTACAGATTTAAGACCTGGTTTTGTTTGAATTGTACAAATTTTAAAAGGCCTGCTATTTAAGTTCCGATAGGGACAATGTCGCTTTATTTACTGTCTCTTAGAATTGTACAGATAGCTCTTTTTTCCGATACAATAAAATCCTTACCATTTTAATATACTTTTTAACGTCCTTCATTTGTGACCGAAAAAACACGCCGCCGGTCCGAGGCGACACCGGACTTTTCCCCCGCAGGAATCTCCCTTCCCGTTTGTATTTAAAGTTACTGTGAGAGCAGTACCTGCGAGAAAAATGACGGGAAAGGAGAACACGAGCTAGACCAATATTATTATTTTGGGTTTTTTTCTAAGTCTATTGCCAGGCAGAGTTTAGCAGGGGAAGAACGCGGAGCATCGATAAGGCCGGAGGTGCGGGCAGCGCTTGCCGGGCGCGGGGGATGCGCGGCGGCTGCGGGAGCGCGGAGGGGCGAGCGGAACCACCGGGACCCCGGGACCCTCCCGCTGTCAGCAGGGCATTTCCAGCCTGAAATTGCAAGGCAAAAAGAAGGGCAGGAAAAAAAATAATTGAAAGGAAAAACAAATCCGAGCGGCAGCAAGGAGTTATCAGCGATTTGGACAAAAGGAGCGGGGTGTGCTGCGGGGGGAGCTGCCCTCCGCCTGGCTGGCCAGGCCTCCCGCGTCTGGGCAAAAGCTGCCACGGGGACACAGGGATGGAAAATGTTTCATTTCCTCCCTTTAGTTATTTTTCTTTTCATTTCCTCCCTCCTTTTTTTTTTTTTTTTTTTTTTTTTTGACGGGGGGTGTTCCATTTTTTTTTTTTTTTTCCAGCCAAAATTAAAGCTCTGGTGAATGTGTTTTCTCTTGGCAGCGTGACTTGCCTTTGGAGTCGAGCAACGTGTGTTTCTCCCTATTCTTTGTAAAATTTATGTGAGAAAGGCAAATCTGGTGTACAGTGGTGGAGTCGGCAGAGGTGTCCAGATAAGACAGGGTTGGTTTGTGGGTTGGATTTTTTTTTTTTTTTGGTCCAGTTTCTCCGAGGCTAAATAAATCTTTCTCCTCTTTGAGAATGGATGGGGTTGTAATTTTTAGCGTAAAGCATGAAAACTGGGGACAAATGAGCCCTCTTCTCTGAAGTGACAAGCGACAATGGAGCATATACAGCCTCCTGCGGTTCGCCATGCTGAAACAAGCGTGCCCCTCCGCAGCAGAGAGAAGGCGAGCGCTTGGAGACCATATGGTTTTTGAATTTTCTTCACAATTTCCAGACAATTTGATGGATTAGGTTAACCCTCCCTTCCACTGTTTAACTCCACAACAATGGGAGCAGAGCTGTTCTCCCTTCGTCGGGGCATCTGTGCGCTTCTATTCTTTTTTCTTTCTCTCTTGGTATTTGGAACAAGCCTATGAATTACAATGAAATTCACTTTTCTTTAGTATTATTTGGAAGAGCACTTGTTTTCCGCCACCTCCCGCCCCCACTTCGCCATCCCCTCTTTTTTCCTTTTTCTTTTTATTCTTTTTTTTTTTTAACCTCCGAATGATAGCTTTGACTTCTGTCCAGATCTCTCGGAAAGCCTTCAATCTTGTCCTTAAGTGTTTTTATGCTAAGCAGGGAAATCGTAAATGCTGAGAAACTGTGACATTTATGTGAAGATCTAGTTAAAGGGCTTTATTTGTTTTCTTTATCTGTTTTTTTTCCCCCATTCCCTCTCTTGTTCCCCCTCCTCTCCTGTCCCCTCCCTCCCCCCAGTCTTTTATTCTTTTGTCTTGGAATGGATTTAATGAGGCTGCAAACAGTACAATTCACTATAACCAAGAAATAAAAAAAAAAAAAAAAGAAAGTGGCTGGGTGTATGGAAAATAGGCTGGGAGTTAATTTGGGTTTCTGATCTATTGACTTCTGAGTGCAAAGAGAAGAGATGCCGGGCCGCCTTGCACCCGCAGAAGTTTACCACACGTGGCTGGGGCGGGTTAGTAAATAAAGCCTCCTCCTGAAGATTTGTAGCCTGTTAATTTGGCTAGCCCCCTATTTCCAGATAACTGGGATTTTGGATGTTTAATCTGCGTTTTGACAAACAAAAGATTTTCTTTTTAGCTTAAAAATGAAGCTCTGGCTTGTGCACGTCGTTTCTCATCCAGTTTGAAATGCGCCGTTCCCTAGGATCACCTACATGAGTAGATCTATTGCTCTGGGTTCGCTCTCCCTCGAATTTTAGATACAATACGGGGTTTTGTTTGTTTGTTTGTTTGTTTGTTTCCTTTTCGGTGGTATGTTTGTTTGGTTTTTTTTTCTTGTTTCTGTTCTTTTTTTCGGGGGAAAAGGGGGTGGGTGGGTGGGTGTGGGAGTGGGACTGCTGTTTGTCGGCTGGTTTGGGTTTTTTCCCCCGCAGCAGCAAGAGGGACGCGGCGACAGCGCTGAATCGTGCCCTCTGGGCTGACCCAGCCGCAGCCCTTCCCGGCCCACTCGGAGGGCTGCTGCCATGGACGCGGCATGGAACCCCTCCTCCCCGCCCCAGACTCCCAGATTTACCCCAAATTAGGGATCTCCGGATCTGCCTCGCCGAGCCACGGGCCGCCGGCCGCTCCTGTCCGTGTCCAGCGCTATCCCGGAGAAGGAGGGTGCTGGGCCGAGCCCCCCAGCTGGAACTTCTTGGCCGGGGACACCTGGGACAGCAGTCCCCTTGTCTGGCCTTCAACCTGCCCCCAGTACTTCCTGCACGGATTCACAGAGGGGGCACAGTCCGTCCCGTGTCCGCTCCCGGCAAACCCGCAGCGTTTCGGAGCTCCTCGCCCCCAGCCCGGCGCTCCGTGCCCTGGGCATTGGCTCACCGCTGCTCGGCCTGGGAAAAGGTGGGCACCTGGCAGGGAGAGACACAGGCCTTTCCCAAGTGATTCCCGACAAGGAAAATAAAGGCGTTAATCCGCTTAAACACCCCAGGTCCTGGCCCGGAGAGGTGAAAACTAGCAACTGGCAAAATGGTGTGCGGGAACATGGAAGCGCCTTGCGGGAGCGAGCGGGGCCCCGGAGGTCGCTCATCACCCGCCCCGTCGGGGGCTGCGCTGCCCCGTGTTCCCCGCGTCGGGGCGGGCGCGGGCACCGGGCGCGGGCAGGTGCGGGCAGGGGCAGCGCGGACGTGGGGACCCCCGAGGGTTGGGTCCAGCCCGCGCCTCGACCACCGCTGTTCCCTCCCCGGCAGAAACCCCATTTCTCAAACGCAGGAGCCGGACATGCCCTCCTGCCTGTCGCCCTGCTCCCGCCCATCCTCCCGCCCCTGCCATACCCATCCTTCATCCCCAAACTTGACACTGCCTTAGATTTCGTTTGGAGGTGTGAAGGGAGCGGGAGGGGAGGAGGCGGTGGGGGGGTGTTGTCTGCTTGGAAAAGGCACTGTTTAGTGTTTGCGGGGGGGAGTTAAGCTTTTTTTTTTTTTTTTTCCCTGAGGGGGGTGGAGAAGATCCATATTTGATCTTGTTCACTTCGCACAGGGCTCCCAGACGGAGAATAAAGCCCCCTTCTGAATTATCCAACAGGGTTGAAGCAGGTTGAGTCAGTGAAATTCAGTTCCTTATTTTATGAGGTGTCAGAGCTGATGTCGAATATGGCAACGATAACTAATACTACAGTCTGAGGGACCAGAACGTGGTAATTAATCCCAAAGACTTAAGTGTATTTTAGTTCAGGAGAAAAAAAATCACTAATTCAATCGTCCGGAAAATTGAAGTTTGATGCATGAGTCTCTGCTGAAAGGAAAGGCTTTTTCTTGCCGATTCTGGGGTTGGGGCAGGAATCGCAGCCTGTCTCCTCCGCTCCCCGGAAAGACAGCCCCTGTACAGGGCCGCTGCCCGCCCGCCCCCAGCCCGGGGCGCACCGGGGACCGGCAGGCTGAGGTGTCACAGGGCTCTCCTCATTCCCTCCATGTGTCACACCGTCTCGCCCGCCCGCCTCCCGCAGTAAGCACTGAACATTCACGGCCGTATCG